>NC_069501.1:1203696063-1203996063 GCF_027579735.1 Bombina bombina | reverse complement strand
ACCACAGCAAAGCTGTTAAGTGTCACTCCCCTACCCATAATCCCCAGTCATTTGACCGAAGGGAAATAGAAAAAGAATAACACAAAGGTGTAGAGGTGCCTGAGGTTTAGTCAAAAATAACTGTCTTAATAAAGGATGGGGTCGTGGACTCTACTCTCCATATCCGGAAATACATTTTTTATCAGGTAAGCATAATTTTTTTTTTCTTTCCTAAGATATGGAGAGTCCACAACGTCATTCAATTACTAGTGGGAACCAATACCCAAGCTAGAGGACACAGAATGAACAGGGAGGAAGAACAAGACAGGCAGACTTAAACAGAAGGCACAGCCGCTTGAAGAACCTTTCTCCCAAAAGAGGCGTCAGCTGAAGCAAAAGTATCAAATTTGGAAAAAGTATGCAGAGAGGACTAAGTTGCAGCCTTGAAAAGCTGTCCATAGAAGCTTCATCTTTGAAAGCCCAAGAAGAGGAGACAGCCCTAGTGGAATGAGCTGTGATTTACTCAGGAGGCTGCTGTCCAGCAGTCTTATAAGCCAAATGAATCATACTTCTCAACTAGAGGTAATGAGAAGTAGAAGTAGCCTTCTGACCCTTACGCTTTTATGAGAAACAAACAAACAGGGCAGAAGACTGACGAAAATCCTTTGTCATCTGTAGGTAGAATTTTAGAGCACGCACAACTTCCAAGTTGTGAAACAGACGTTCTTTATGAGAAGAAGGATTGGGACAGAGAGAAGGAACAACAATTTCCTAATTAATATTTCTATCCGAAACCTCTTTAGGAAGAAACCCCAATTTAGTACGAAGAACCTCCTTATCCGCATGAAAGATAAGGTAAGGCAAATACACTGCAAAGCCGAGAGTTCCGAAACTCTCCAAGCAGAAGAGATAGCGATAAGAAGCAAAACCTTTTAAGATAGCAACTTAATATCTATGGAATGCATTGACTCAAACGGAGCCTGCTGCAAAACTTTAAGAACAAGATTAAGGCTCCAAGGAGAAGAAACATGTTTAAACACCGGCCTGATTCTGACCAGGGCCTGACAAAAAGATTGAACATCTGGTACATCCGCCAGATGCTTGTGTAACAAAATAGATAATGCAGAAATCTGACCTTTCAGAGAACTGTTTGACAACCCTTTCTCCAGACCTTCCTGGAGGAAAGACAAAATTCTAGGAATCCTTTCCCTACTTCTAGAGTAGCCCTTAGATTCACACCAATAAAGGTATTTACGCCATACCTTATGGTAAATTTTTTGAATAACAGGCTCGCAAGCCTGGACCATGGACTCAATGAACGACTCAGAAAATCCACGCTTAGACAGAACTAAGCGTTCAATCTACAAGCAGTCAGCTTCAGAGAAACGAGATTTGGATGGAGGAATGGACCCTGAGTTAGAAAGTCCTTCCTCAGAGGTAACCTCCAAGGTGGCCGAGAAGACATCTTCACTAGGTCTGCATACCAGATCCTGCAAGACCATGTAGGTGCTATTAGAATTACTAGAATTATTAGAATTAGGAAATGGAGAAAACAGGTATGCTAGACCGAAATCCCAAGGAACTGCCAGAGCATCTATCAGAGCGGCCTGAGGCTCTCTTGACCTTGAACCGTACCTTAAAAACTTGGCGTTCTGCCCAGACGCCATCAGATCCAACTCAGGCACCTCCCATTTGAGGGTTAACCTGGAGAACACCTCCGGATGGAGAGCCCACTCCCCGGGATGAAATGTCTGTCTGCTCAGGAAATACACTTCCCAGTTGTCCACTCTAGAAATGTGATAGACAACAATTGTAAGCTTCAGCCCACTGAATAATCTGTGCCACCTCCTTCATGGCTAAGGAACTCCAAGTTCCTCTCTGGTGGTTGATGTAAGCCACAAGGGTGATGTTGTCCAACTAATAAACCAGGCTAAGGACAATTGAAGCCAAGCCATCAGAGCATTGTAAATCACTTTCAACTCCAAGATGTTTATGGGGAGAGCAGACTCCTCCCGAGTCCATAGTCCCTGCGCCTTTAACAAGTCCCAGACTGCTCCCCAGCCTAGCAGGCTGGCCACCGTGGTCACAATCACCCAGGAAGGTCTCCAGAAGCATGTGCCTTGAGACAGATGGTCCAGAGAAAGCCACCACGGGAGAGAGTCTCTTGTCTAGATCTATCCTCTGAGACAGACCTGAATGGTATCCGTTCCATTGTCTGAGCATGCATAATTGTAGAGCTCTCAAATGGAATTGAGCAAAGGGAATGATGTCCATGGAAGCGACCATCAGACCAATTACCTCCATACATTGAGCCACTGATGGCCGAACAGTAGACTGAAGAGAGAGGCAAGAGGAGAGAATTTTGAATTTTCTGACCTCCATCAGAAAAATTTTCACAGTTAGGGAATCTATTATGGTCCCTAAGAAAACCACCCTTGTACCTGGAACAAGGGGACTCTTTTCCAGAATCACTTTCCAATGGTAGGAACGTAGAAAAGACAACACGATCTCTGTATGAGAGTTTGCTTGTTGAAAAGATGGTGCCTGAACCAATATCTTGTCCAGGTATTGTGCCAATGCAATTCCCCGAGACCTGATCACAGCCAAGAGAGCCCCCAGAACCTTTGAGAAAATTCTGGGAGCTGTGGCAAGGCCAAACAGAAGAGCCACAAACTGAACGTGTTTGTCTAGAAAGGCGAATCTCAGGAATTTATGATGATCCCTGTGGATGGAAAAATGAAGATATGCATCCTTCAGGTCTATGGTCATCATGAATTGACCCTCTTGGACCAAAGGAAAAATGGAACGAATGGTTTCCATTTTGAAGGACGGTACCCTGAGAAACTTGTAGAGGATCTAAAATGGGTCAAAAAGTTCCCTCTTATTTGGGAACCACAAACAGATTTTAGACTCCTAGACCTTGTTCCCTTACTGGAACTGGAACAATCACTCCCAGGGAGGAAAGGTCCTGAACACAGTTCAAGAATGCCTCTCTTTTTACCTGGTCTGCAGATAATCTTGAGAGGTAAAATCTGCCCCTGGGAGGGAAAGTTTTGAATTCTATTTTGTAACCCTGAGATACTATGTCCACAGCCCGAGGATCTGGGACATCTCGTCTCCACGCTTGAGAAAACAGGGAAAGTCTGCCCCCACTTGATCTGAACCCGGACCGGGGGCTGACCCTTCATGCTGACTTAGACTCAGCTGAGAGTTTATTTGACTGCTTCCCCTTATTCAAAGACTGATTGGGCTTCCAAGAAAACTTGTACTGCTCCTGCTTGGAAGAGGGAGAGGAAAGCTTTTGACCTTTGAAGTTGTTCTTCTTGTCTTGCGATAGAAAAGACCCTTTTCACCTGTAATATCAGAAATGATTTCTGCCAGACCAGGTCCAAACAAGGTCTTCCCCTTGTAAGGAAGCGCCAGAAGCTTGGACTTAGAAGTAACATCAGCTGACCAAGATTTTAGCCACAATGCCCTGCGGGCTAGGACAGTGAAGCCAGACGTCTTGGCCCCCAGTCTAATAACTTGCATGTTAGCATCAGAAATAAAGGAATTGGCTTGTTTGAGAGCTTTGAGTTTTGAGAGAGTTGCCATTGAAGACCTTGATGAACATTCATCTTCTTCAAATAAGCTTCCAGCTTTTTGTCCATGGGATCCTTAAAGAGGCAGCTATCCTCTATAGGGATTGTAGTTCTCTTAGCCAGAGTAAAAATAGCCCCTTCTACATTAGGCGTCAAGAATCTTTAATGAAGTCAGCAACAGGAAACATCTTTTTAAATACGGGAGACGGGGAGAAAGGAATCCCTGGCTTCTCCCATTCCTGTGAAATAATCTCTCCATCATGCGATCTGGGACAGGAAAAACTTCCACAGAGGAAAGAACATCATAGTATTTATTAAGTTTACTAGACTTCTTAGGGTTGACAACGACAGAAGTATTGGAGTCGTCCAAAGTAGCCAATACCTCCTTTAACAGTACACAAAGGTGTTCAAGCTTAAATCTGAAGTTTGCTTCTTCTTTATCAGATGAATGAATAATACTGTCCGAATCTGAGATTTCACCCTCGGAGGCTACCGGCAAATTCTCCTCATCAGACTTATGAGGGAGGGCAACCTGTGTAGCAGTATGTGGAACAGAAACCTTACTATCTAAATGTCTAATTTTCTTCTTACGTTTTCCCAGCATAGGAAAAGCAGATACCGCAGAAGATACCTGTGCAGCAAAATCTGCAGGCAAATAAACTCCTCCAGGAGGCTGAGAAGAACTGCAGGGCACTGTATGTGACGCCATAGAGGCTTGGGACGTTTGAGGAGAAAGCTGTGGCATTGCCTGAACAGCATCATCCTAAGAGACATTGGGCTCAGAGGGCAACAATTTATCTTTAAATTGAAGTATTCTAGCTAAGCATGCAGTACAGAATTGCATAGGCAAAACAATTTGTGCCTTTAGGCATAACAAGCATTTGACAAAAATTCCCCAAATTGTAGAAATTTTTTAACTACACTGTCACTTTAAGAATTTTTAGTACCACAATTTGGCTGCCAGAAGTCTATAAAACGATTGTATAGTAGATCGACACTGAAGAGACTGAAATTCAATGAGATAAGTCACATGACTGGCAGAGAGAGGAAACTACGCAGCAAGTAAAAGGCGCGCGTTTCCCTCTGCCTACAACACCAGAACTTATTTTACACAAACGCTCAAGCAGTCTGTCAGTTAGCCTGTTCTAGCTAAACAAGCAAAGAAAACCAACTGCCAAATTTTAAGTTTATACATAAATCCCTGTATAAAACATAAGCCACACACATACTAATAAAGTATTTCAATAAAATTAGCCCAAAGAGGAAAACATCCCAAGAAAGGGAAGATTAACCCCTAGTCTCAACATACATAATGTGCCTGCCAAAGAGAATCCTATATAAAGGATTTTAAAAATGTCCCCATCTACTGCATATGACACATTCTTCTGAAGTGGAAGTCTCCAAGACCTAGAAGACAAAAGCACTTACCTGCAGTCTAGCTGTCTGGCAGGAAGACAGCTCACAAGGCATGAAAGGACACATACTCCTTACAGAGACCTGTAGAAAAAGAAAGAACAGAGTAACCAACTCTGGCTTTCTGTACAATGGGCAGCAATGTGTTAGTAAACAAACCAAGGACTACCTCACAACTTCCTAACTGCTTAAAAGGCACCACTACTCTACTAAAGAGATTGATGTGGGCTCAGCTAAACCCAAATCCTTGCTTGCAGGGAAAAGTACCCGAAAAAGGAATTCATTTCTGCAGACACTTAACAGCTTTGCTGTGGTGCTCTTTGCCTTCTCCTGCTGGCCAGGAGTGATATTACCACTAGTAATTGAATGACATAGTGGACTCTCCATATCTTATGATAGAAAATGTATAGTACAATGTCCATTAATGTGTAATGATATTTTTTCTTTAAAAGAGGCCAAAAGCAAAACTGCAAATTTAAATTTTGTAATAATGTATTTGTATGTAACCATGTTAAAAATACTACTATGTCTTTAAAAACATAACACATTTTACAGAACGGGAGAAATATATATTTTAACTAGACATTATTCATTATGTTGTCATAGTCAACGTTTCCTGTATTTATTGTCTGAAGTCGTATCATTACCTCTGCTAATGCATCATAAAGTCAGTTATTTCCTTGATCATGTTGAGTCATTTCAGTAACAATGGACTTTATGACTTACTAAAGACTTTGTTAAAAAGATTAATAAAAAATAAAAACAATGTAAGCTTTAAGCTCAAGCAGTTAATTCAGATCCAGACTTGCAGACGGATGATTCTGAACTTAAAGAGATTGCTTCTTACAGAACATTGCCTTCTAAAGTATATTGCAATATACTATGATTAAACAATATTTAATGTTTTTATGCAATTTACCTTTTAAGTTTATAAGATAGCCCAAACCCTCCAAAATCCAACACTAATCTGCTAATAATATCAATCGTACGCACATATCAGAAGAATACATTATGACCTTTGCAACGTCACAGTAACACTCATATAGTTTCAGGCAGGGTGTTACTGTGAAGGAGCAGGCTGGAAGAAGGGCTGGACTATCACTGCTAGTCACTCCCACAAGTATTCGAAGCATTACAAACAATAACACATATGTTTGCAACTATGTTACAAATCTTATTGTATGAAATACAATGCTTCAAAACAAATGTATCAGTTTGATCCCTGAATAAAACTTACGGCTAGATTTAGAGTTCTGCGGCCAAAGGGGTGCATTAGCTACGCGTGCTTTTTTTCCCCCTGCACCTTTTAAATACCGCTGGTATTTAGAGTTCACAGAATGGCTGCGTTAGGCTACAAAAAAGGGAGCATATAGCATATTTACCGCCACTGCAACTCTCAATACCAGCGTTGCTTACGGACGCGGCCAGCTTCTAAAACGTGCTCGTGCACGATTCCCCCATAGAAAACAATGGGGCAGTTTAAGCTGAAAAAAAAACACCTGCAGAAAAGCAGCGTCCAGCTCCTAACGCAGCCCCATTGTTTTCTATGGGGAAACACTTCCTAAGTCTGCACCTAACACCCTAACATGTACCCCGAGTCTAAACACCCCTAACCTTACACTTATTAACCCCTAATCTGCCGACCCCGCTAGCGCTGACCCCTGCATATTATTATTAACCCCTAATCTGCCGCTCCGTACACCGCCGCAACCTACATTATACCTATGCACCCCTAATCTGCTGCCCCTAACACCGCCGACCCCTATATTATATTTATTAACCCCTAATCTGCCCCCCACAACGTCGCCTCCACCTACCTACACTTATTAACCCCTAATCTGCCGACCGGATCTCACCGCTCTAATAAATGTATTAACCCCTAAAGCTAAGTCTAACACTAACACCCCCTAAGTTAAATATAATTTAAATCTAACTAAATAAATTAACTCTTAGTAAATAAATTATTCCTATTTAAAGCTAAATACTTACCTGTAAAATAAACCCTAATATAGCTACAATATAAATTATAATTATATTGTAGCTATTTTAGGATTAATATTTATTTTACAGGCAACTTTGTAATTATTTTAACCAGGTACAATAGCTATTAAATAGTTAATAACTATTTAATAGCTACCTAGTTAAAATAATTAAAAAATTACCTGTAAAATAAATCCTAACCTAAGTTACAATTAAACCTAACACTACACTATCAATAAATTAATTAAATAAAATACCTACAATTATCTACAATTAAACCTAACACTACACTATCAATAAATTAATTAAATACAATACCTACAAATAAATACAATGAAATAAACTAACTAAAGTACAAAAAATAAAAAAGAACTAAGTTACAAAAACTAAAAAAATATTTACAAACATTAGAAAAATATTACAACAATTTTAAACTAATTACACCTACTCTAAGCCCCCTAATAAAATAAGAAAGACCCCCAAAATAAAAAAAAATGCCCTACCCTATTCTAAAATTAAAATAGAAAAGCTCATTTACCTTACCAGCCCTGAAAGGGCCCTTTGCGGGGCATGTCCCAAAGAATTCAGCTCTTTTGCCTGTAAAAAAAACCCATACAATACCCCCCCCCAACATTACAACCCACCACCCACATACCCCTAATCTAACCCAAACCCCCCTTAAATAAACCTAACACTAAGCCCCTGAAGATCTCCCTACCTTGTCTTCACCACGCCGGGTTCACCGATCGATCCAGAAGAGCCTTCGATGTCTTGATCCAAGCCCAAGCGGGGGGCTGAAGATGTCCATGATCCGGCTGAAGTCTTCATCCAAGCGGGAGCTGAAGAGGTCCATGATCCGACTGAAGTCTTCTATCAAGCGGCATCTTCAATCTTCTTTCTTCCGGATCCATGTAGTTCATCCCGCCGACACGGAACATCCATCTTCACCGACGACTTCCCGACGAATGACGATTCCTTTAAGGGACGTCATCCAAGATGGCGTCCCTCGAATTCCGATTGGCTGATAGGATTCTATCATCCAATCGGAATTAAGGTAAAAAAAATTCTTGATCAGATTCAAGTTCAATCCGATTGGCTGATCCGATCAGCCAATCAGATTGAGCTTGCATTCTATTGGCTGATCGGAACAGCCAATAGAATGCGATCTCAATCTGATTGGCTGATTGGATCAGCCAATCGGATTGAACTTGAATCTGATTGGCTGATTCCATCAGCCAATCAGAATTTTCCTACCTTAATTCCGATTGGCTGATAGGATTCTATCAGCCAATCGGAATTCGAGGGACGCCATCTTGGATGACGTCCCTTAAAGGAACCTTCATTCGTCGTCGGAAGAAGAGGATGGATCCGCGCTGGAGGTCTTGAAGATCAGCCGGTCGTCATCGGATGGAAGAACATAGAAGATGCGGCTTGGATGAAGATGTTTGCCGGTCCGGATGTCCTCTTCTGCCCGCTTGGATCAAGACTTCAGCCGGAGGATGGATGTCTTCAGCCCCCCGCTTGGGCTTGGATCAAGACATCGGAGCCTGGACGGATCGCTGATACCCGGTGTGGTGAAGATAAGGTAGGAAGATTTTCAGGGGCTTAGTGTTAGGTTTATTTAAGGGGGGTTTGGGTTAGATTAGGGGTATGTGGGTGGTGGGTTGTAATGTTGGGGGGGGGGTATTGTATGGTTTTTTTCCAGGCAAAAGAGCTGAATTATTTGGGGCATGCCCCGCAAATGGCCCTTTTAAGGGCTGGTAAGGTAAAAGAGCTTTTCTATTGTAATTTTAGAATAGGGTAGGGAATTTTTTTATTTTGGGGGTCTTTGTTATTTTATTAGGGGGCTTAGAGTAGGTGTAATTAGTTTAAAATTGTTGTAATATTTTTCTAATGTTTGTAAATATTTTTTTATTTTTTGTAACTTAGTTCTTTTTTATTTTTTGTACTTTAGTTAGTTTATTTAATTGTATTTAATTGTAGGTATTGTATTTAATTAATTTATTGATAGTGTAGTGTTGGGTTTGATTGTAGATAATTGTAGGTATTTTATTTAATTAATTTATTGATAGTGTAGTGTTAGGTTTAATTGTAACTTAGGTTAGGATTTATTTTACAGGTAATTTTGTAATTATTTTAACTAGGTAGTTATTAAATAGTTATTAACTATTTAATAGCTATTGTACCTGGTTAAAATAAATACAAAGTTGCCTGTAAAATAAATATTATTCCTAAAATAGCTACAATATAATTATAATTTATATTGTAGCTATATTAGGGTTTATTTTACAGGTAAGTATTTAGCTTTAAATAGGAATGTTATTTAATAAGAGTTAATTTATTTCGTTAGATTTAAATTATATTTAACTTAGGGGGGTGTTAGTGTTAGTGTTAGGGTTAGACTTAGCTTTAGGGGTTAATACATTTATTAGAGTAGCGGCAGATTAGGGGTTAATTATTGTAGGTAGGTGGAGGCGACGTTGGGGGCGGCAGATTAGGGGTTAATAAATATAATATAGGGGTCGGCGGTATTAGGGGCAGCAGATTAGGGTTACATAGGGATAACGTAGGTTGCGGCGGTGTACGGAGCGGCAGATTAGGGGTTAATAATAATATGCAGGGGTCAGCGATAGCGGGGGCGGCAGATTAGGGGTTAATAAATATAATATAGGGGTCAGCGGTGTTAGGGGCAGCAGATTAGGGGTACATAGGGATAACGTAGGTGGCGGCAGTGTACGGAGCGGCAGATTAGGTGTTAAAAAATTTTAATAGAGTGGCGGCGATGTGGGGGGGCCTCGGTTTAGGGGTACATAGGTAGTTTATGGGTGTTAGTGTACTTTAGAGCACAGTAGTTAAGAGCTTTATAAACCGGCGTTAGCCCAGAAAGCTCTTAACTACTGACTTTTTTCTGCGGCTGGAGTTTTGTTGTTAGATTTCTAACGCTCACTTCAGCCAAGACTCTAAATACCAGCGTTAGAAAGATCCCATTGAAAAGATAGGATACGCAAATGGCGTAGGGGGATCTGCGGTATGGAAAAGTCGCGGCTGCAAAGTGAGCGTTAGACCCTTTCCTGACTGACTCTAAATACCAGCGGTAGCCCAAAACCAGCGTTAGGAGCCTCTAACGCTGGTTTTGACGGCTACCGCCAAACTCTAAATCTAGCCGATAGCTTTTTAACAAATGTCTGTATAATGAACTTACTACAATTATCAAAAAAGTAGTCTGATGGTCAAACCTGATAAAGGTATGGCGACTGTAGTAAACTTATAAAGGGTCAGGCAACACTAAAGTAGTTATTGTTTAAAAAGATAGATAACCCTTTTAGTATCCATTCCCCAGCTTTGCACAACCAACATTGTTATATTAGTATACTTTATAGTATTTAAACCTCTAAATTTCTGCCTGTTTCTAAGCCACTACAGACAGCCTCTTATCACATGCTTTTTTATTTGCTTTTCACAACAGGAGACTGATAGTTCATATGGGCCATATAGATAACATTGTGTTCGCACCGTGGAGTTATTTAAAGGGACACTGTACCCAAATTTTTTCTTTTGTAATTCAGAAAGAGCGTGCAATTTTAAGCAACTTTCTAATTTACTCCTATTATCATTTTTTCTTCGTTCTCTTGCTATCATTATTTGAAAAAGAAGGCATCTAAGGTTTTTTTTGGTTTCAGTACTCTGGACAGCACTTTTTTATTGGTGGATGAATTTATCCACCAATCAGCAAGGACAACACAGGTTGTTCACCAAAAATGGGCCGGCATCTAAACTTACATTCTTGCATTTAAAATAAAGATACCAAGAGAATGAAGAAAATTTGATAATAGGAGTAAATTAGAAAGTTGCTTAAAATTTCATGCTCAATCTGAATCACAAAAGAAAAATTTTGGGTACAGTGTCCCTTTAAGAGTCAGCACAACACATCATTAATTGGCTAAAATGCAAGTCAATATATAATAAACCAAAAGTCATGTGATCAGGGGGCTGTCAGAAGATGCCTAGATACAAGTTAATCACAGACGTTAAAAGTATATTAATATAACTGTGTTGGTTATGCAAAACTGGGGAAGGGGCAATAAAGGCAATATCTATCTTTTAAAACTATAAAAATCTGGAGTAGACTGTCCCTTTAACTCATGAAAATGTGACCAAAAAAGCTCATTGATATGTAAATGCACACTACTTCTGTCAAAGTACGTGAGAATGCCTGTACTACAAGATGGCAGCCCCCAGTACAAAGAGGTGGATTAAAATAGTAACACGGCTTTAAAGAAAGCTGCAGGAGTGAAAGCAATAGCATAGTCGGTAGTAGTTGGGCCCAGCGGTTTAATGTCCCTTTAAGGGTGGCAGCGGGTCCCTTGTGGTCCTCTCCTCTGGTGGAGGCTCTCTCCGGTGGTCCGCTGGTCCACCCCAGAGGACCGCCGGAGAGGACTGTGGGCTAGCCTCCAGCCCACTAATTATGGCATGTGGAAGAGACCAGGAATTTTGCACTATTTGCCTGGTCAGGGCATAGAAGGGAGCCGGGACTGGAGACCCTCTTTCTGGCCGGGGGTGATTTCCCGGGGAGATGCAGCAAGGCAGTGGTGCTGGATTACTAATTTCACAGTGTAAGTAACTGAATATGGATAAATGACCTAGGTCACCAGAGGGCGCTCTTTGTACACAACGTATAAGAAAAAATAAATAAACGGAAGGTAACCTAAACCAATAACAAAAATGTCTAAAACACTATTCAATCACCAAATACAATGTATAATCACAATTATTTATAATGAAAAGTGGAACCTCATTAAATGGCGTTGGGTTAAATGTCCGTAATAGGTTGATATTGAATGTAGGCTCCTTAAAATCCTGGAAGTCCCAATTGGTCTCAAGATTAGGAACACTTTCCCACGGCTGCACTCTCCACAACGATCCCGGAATGGAAAACGTGTTTGCTGAAAGGTAGTAAGACAAAAGAAGAGAGGCGCACAAATGTGTGTATCAATCGGTACAATTCGGCATGAGCTCCAAGTATTATATGCACAGGTGCTGTGACCAGTACTACTAAGCCTGCTAGCACTTAAGTCAGTGGCTAGTACACTGTCAGATCTGATTCCTCCCGGGGCTTTATCCTGGGGCCAAGGAATGGTGCTGTGAGCGTTTCTATGTCCAGCAACTGAGGTGTGTTGCTCAATTGGATTTAAAACAGAAATCGAGTGAACAACTTCCCAAGTTTAAAAGATTTCAAATCAGCTTTATTATAACGCGTTTCTCAACCACCAAGGGTCGTTTCTTCAGATATCAAAGCGAATAAAAAGTATTACAAAACTTGACAATTTATACACATTGGATACATAAAAAGGAAGTTGTCACATAAATTACAAACCAATGAAAAATATTTCAAGACTCACCTGAGAGGCCAAACAAAGGGCTTCACAGGTGTTACAATGGGTGTGGAAACAGCATTGAAAGGTCATAATTATTTAAAATTGAATCAGCTGTAGACTTCAGCTAAAAGAAGGTCTTAGATCCATAAGCATAGTATATTAAAAAAGACACAAAGACAAAAAATTAAAAAATACAAAATACATAAAAGCCAAAATCTGCAATTCCAAATATCAAATTTAAAATTATATAAATTGTTTTTGTATATAAACATATGATGCTCAAAGAAATTGCACCTGTAAAATATATGGGATGTGATAAAAATCAAATAATCTAAAATGAGAGAACCATGACAAGTTCAAGTGTGTATTGTAATGTGTATGAGAATTTTGTTGTATATTTAAAGGGATATTTGTTGTATATTTAAAGGGCTATTTGCAATGCATTGGATATAGAAATATATCCAAATATTAATTCCAAGCTGGTATATAAATGATGTGTGAAATGATACCTAATGTACGATCATGGTATGTGTGCATAGAAAAACAACAATAATGGTTATATAAAAAAGCAAGTAAGATCTATTATAAGTAAAAGACGAGAAAGTGTATTTAATGTTTTTTTTATATTTAAAGGGACATTTGCAACGAGAGATGTGTCTGTACTTGGTATATTTCAATTCTAAGTAGTAAAACTAAAATGTAAAAAATATACTAGTGTGCGAATCTTGCATGGAGTGTTGTTAGTTAGCATTTATTGTAATGGAATGTAAGAACATGGTAGTGCTGAAGACTGTTTTTTGGTATGCTAGCAATATTGGATAGCCCATGAACATCTTAGATGTTAGCAGTATACTTAATAGGCATCTATGTTCAAGGCTGTTTGTACATAGTGCCTAAAAACTAATCTCCATTTGTTTCTGATCTCACCACTATCAGATGAGTTATAGAATTCCATGGAAAATATTAGACGATATGTCTTTGACAAAAATGTAACATGTATGAAAAAGGGACAGACCTCAATATTGTTGATGGAAAGGAGGGTGCATGTGTGAAATGTAAGGACAAAGATGATGTTACGATCTGTCTGTTGGTGAGTTGTACTAGCAATATCGATAAAATTGAAAAAACCTAAGGACATCTCTATTGTTTATTAACAGTGTACTAAATAGGCCTCTATTTTTGGAGCTATTTGTGTATAATGCTTATTGACAGTATGTTTGATAGACATCTATTTTAAAGCTATTTTTGCATAATGTCGAAAAACGAATCTCCATTTATGTTTTTATTCTTGCCACTATGGAAAGAGTTATGAGATTCAAAAAAGTATTAAACGGTATGTATTTGGCATGTGTGTAAGGTGTTGGAATAATGTACAGACCTCTGTATTGTTGATGAAAAAAAAAGTGCATATATTGTGAAACATTGTGAATGCATGTATCTTGTGTATTATTAGTTATAACAAAAAAGGTTATAGTGTGTTGGTGTATATGAAGTCTTATGAGTATAAATTTAGATATATGGTATAAAGTGGTGTGAAAGTGATGTTGAGTTCAATATCAAAAATGGATGAACTGCAATTGTTGCTACAATAGGCACTCAGACGCAGAAAACAATGCATCCATATTGTCACAAATGTAAATGTATGGATTTGATGTTAGATGTAATAAGTGTATGGATATGGTACAAAAAAAGCAAAATAATGGAATAAAGGCTATATTATAATTTGGGGGTGTATAGGGGTTGTGAAACCAGAGGGTAAAATAGTTAACTGTAGTGGTGGTGTCAATCAATTGAAGGCTGCCAGATCTAAATTGGCATTGAGCCCCAATGGATATAGTGTTCTTAAACGATATATCCAAAATGTTTCACGTTGTCTCAATTTGAGTAGTCTATTGTAATCATTATTTTTTGGAACAAAATCAATCGGAATGTAATTATAGATATAGGGATTTCCATTATGTTTTGTCAAGCAATGATGGGGTATGCTGTGTTTGATCTTCTTTTTTTTACTGTTCTTACAGTTTCGATGGTGTTCACCCCACCTCGTACGAAGTCTCCTTGATGTGCGGCCTACGTACTGGAGGCCACATATGCACTCCATGAGGTATACTGTGTAGGAGGACTCACAGTTGAAAAAAATGGAAATCTGAAAATTTTCCCCTGTGACTGTGGATTTAAAAATTTTTATGCCAGATTTAATAATTTTGCATGTCCCACAGCCAGATTTGCCGCATTTGTATAGCCCACATAACCCAAACAGACCTTTATTTGGTATTTGAATGTGATTTTTATTTGTTCTCTGAATATGTTTGACTTTTTTGCTGGGGGCTAGTTTGCTTCTTAATGTAGGAGCTCTTCTATAAACTATTTTTGGTTTTTCTTTTACCAGATGTTTAAGTATGGGATCTCTTTGGATGATGTGCCAATGTTTGTGTAATATATGTTCTAATTGTTGAAAATCGGAATTGAATTGTGTTATAAAAAGCGTCTCTCTTGTCATGGTGTCTTGTGATTGACTATTCGCTTTTTTATTGTTGGTTAGAATATCATTTCTATTTAATGATGATGCCCTTTCTAGAGATCTATCTAATAGATATCGGGGATATTCTTTTTCTAAAAACCTATTGTATAGGATTTGGCTTTGTTCCAAAAAAGTACTGTTGTCTGTGCAATTTCGTCTGATTCTTCGAAATTGGCTGTAAGGGATATTATGGATCCACTTTTTGTGATGGTTGCTCTTGTAATTGAGAAAACTGTTGCTGTCTACATCTTTGAAATAGGTTTTTGATTTAATTTGATTGTTATCAATACTTAGATTTAAGTCCAAATATTCAATATGTGTAGTTTGAATGTTAGCTGTAAATTCGATACCCATATCATTTTGGTTGAGATATTCTGTAAATTTGGTTGCTGTAATATTGTCCCCTCCCCAAAGAAAAATCAAATCATCTATATAGCGGCCATAGAAGACCAGGTCTGACCCCAAGTTTGCCGAATGGATGTACTTTTCTTCAAATAATCCCATAAATAGGTTGGCAAAACTTGGGGCAAACCTGGTCCCCATGGCCGTACCTTTAGTCTGCAAATAAAAAGTGTCTTGATATAAGAAATAATTGTGTTGGAGTATAAAAAGAATGCTTTCTAAAATAAAATCACGTTGTAGGTCTGGTAAATAAATGTCCTTTTTAAGGAAATGTTCAATTGCTTGTAAACCTAATGTATGTGAGATATTGGAGTATAGCGAACTGACGTCGCATGTTATCCACAATAAATTTTTGCCTTCTATACTGATGTTATTCAAAAGTTGCAGTAAATGGGAGCTGTCCTTGATGTATGAAGGTAATGTTGTTACATGTTTTTGAAGATGCTGATCTACAAAATATGACAGATTATATGTAAGATTGCCTATTCCAGCGATAATGGGACGTCCTGGTGGATTATTTTTATTTTTATGTATTTTTGGTAGGTGGTAATAGTGGGCTATGCTGGGATTTTGTATTTTTAAAAAATCTTTTTCGTTCTTATTTAATATCTTTAAGGAAAAACCTTTGTCTATGAGTTTAGTGTATGTTTGTAGATATGTGTTAGTCGGATCTTGGTGTAAAATCCTGTAATAATTGTTATCATCCAATATCCTATTTGCTTCTGTAATATAATCCTCTAAATTTTGTATAATTATTCCTCCGCCTTTATCGGCATCGCGGATAATGATATTGGGATTGTTTTGTAAACTATGGACAGCTTTTTTGTGACTTAGATAAGCATAGTTTGTCTTTTGTTTTTTGGAATGTAATGCTTTCTCGAAGTCTTCCAAAACCATGCTTTGGAAGAGTTCAATATAATCTTTTTTTACATTGGTCGGATTGAAATTTGATTTGATTTTGACATCAGTGTGTATGTATTCATTAAATAAATGGGTAGTGAGATCTTCAGTTTGTGAATATATGCATGTTAGATCTTTGTTCGATGGCATTGGATCAGTTAATATGACTTGTATATTGGGATTGGCTATTTTACTCGATTTGAGTTTTTTGTTAGCAAAATATTTCTGTAGTGTCAATTTGCGTGTAAAGTGGTTAAGATCTACAAAAATGTCAAACATTCTAGGTGTATTCTCATACACATTACAATACACACTTGAACTTGTCATGGTTCTCTCATTTTAGATTATTTGATTTTTATCACATCCCATATATTTTACAGGTGCAATTTCTTTGAGCATCATATGTTAATATACAAAAACAATTTATATAATTTTAAATTTGATATTTGGAATTGCAGATTTTGGCTTTTATGTATTTTGTATTTTTTAATTTTTTGTCTTTGTGTCTTTTTTAATATACTATGCTTATGGATCTACGACCTTCTTTTAGCTGAAGTCTACAGCTGATTCAATTTTAAATAATTATGACCTTTCAATGCTGTTTCCACACCCATTGTAACACCTGTGAAGCCCTTTGTTTGGCCTCTCAGGTGAGTCTTGAAATGTTTTTCATTGGTTTGTAATTTATGTGACAACTTCCTTTTTATGTATCCAATGTGTATAAATTGTCAAGTTTTGTAATACTTTTTATTCGCTTTGATATCTGAAGAAACGACCCTTGGTGGTTGAGAAACGCGTTATAATAAAGCTGATTTGAAATCTTTTAAACTTGGGAAGTTGTTCACTCGATTTCTGTTTTAAATCCAATTGAGCAACACACCTCAGTTGCTGGACATAGAAACGCTCACAGCACCATTCCTTGGCCCCAGGATAAAGCCCCGGGAGGAATCAGATCTGACAGTGTACTAGCCACTGACTTAAGTGCTAGCAGGCTTAGTAGTACTGGTCACAGCACAGTACCACGGTCTCCGGTAAGCGCATTACCTTTCTGCTTGTCGTATTATCCTTTTTAAAGCAATATCACGCTATGTGGCGCCCTCTCCATTTCTCTTCTTAAACAGTGCCATCCCTGCTCTCTGGGAACAAGAGGAGCTGCCTACACAGGAACCTTTGGATTAAAAAGACCACCAGACCGATATAGGACTGTAATCATCTCTTCCTAGACTCGTTATTTGAGTGAGACACACTTGGCGAGAACGGAGTAACTATTTGTGGGATTTGTCATTATTGTTTGGGTTTTATTAATACTTGTATTTTGCATTTTATATTATCTATAGTAGCGCGCCTTCGTATCTCCCAGTGAGATACTACACCATTCTTCTTTTGAAGAGAGCCAAGTAAGGCTGCAGCTAAATAGATGTTTCATTTATGATTTTGGTACTATATGTTTTTTCTCAATATTAATCTCACAATTGAATACACTTGATTTATTCACAAGTTTACAGTTGTACAAACATTGTAACAGCTTAAGATTGTTTTAACCTTTGAATTACCAACTTCTGTCAAACATTTATATTTCACATTAGTGTTATTACGTTAGCCACCTATGTCTTAGAATCACGTTCTACACCAGTAGCCCTTTAACCCACCACCCTGTTTTTCACGATTACACCAAACCAAAAATGTTTTTTTAATTCACCCCTTTTTTAAAATATTTAGCACAACACAATTCAGATTGCCATTCATTTAACATTGAATGTAAATTTGTATGCTTTCTCTAAAGAGGAATAACACTGGGTATCCACATATTTACTACACATTCACATTATTAAGCTTTTTTCGCTACAAATCACATATCTCAGGGACAATTGTTGTCCATTAACACAAAATAATTTTTTCAAAAGTTTTTTAAAACTACACATTTCTTCACACCCCCTCTAGCTTACCGACACTTTAAAATATGCAAACAAAGGAGGAAAGAAGCTCCAAACGTTTGGGGTTTAATTTATCCAAAGATATTTCAGTCACAGAAGTATTATCTGATACACATGACATAAAACCAATGAGAGACCTCTTTTACCTATTAGAAGAAGAAATCAATAAAGAGCATAGACATTGGTGGGATTTGACCACCTTAGAAAAATATTTAGAGATCAATTACATACCCAGAGGCCTTAGATTATTAAAACATTGTTCTTTTAAAGAGGACCCAGAAATTCTCAAAAGATGGTATGAAGCTTTAAATTTATGCTCCATGAATCTGATCAAAATTTTAATAGATCATAGAAGAAAACTATACAGTCAGAGCAGCAATAATATAGAGAAAATACAAACTGATCTCAAAGTGTACCAACAAAATCCTGATTACACCAAAATCAACAAAGATATTAACGAAAGAACTGACAGATACCAGGAAAACTTAGTGAATATTAAAAACAAAAAATTACAGAGAGACCATGAGGATTATGTTAATAATTGTGTGTATTCTTTTAATCGTCAGAATGACACACAGGATAATAAGATCAATCCCAATAATACCCAGAACTAATGGAAAACTGTCCAATATGGAAAAAGAAAAGGGCAAAAAACTATAACAAATAACAATCATTACCAAAATCATTCAGACAACCATTACAATCATTCTAACTATTCTGACCACAACAATTCTTTGCAACATTATGGAACACCACAAACTAGTTACAACAACAGATACACCTGGACTAACAACAGAGGATATAATAACACATCTCATCACACACACCAATACAAACAGGCACAACAACATGCTCAACATCAACACCAATCACGCCCTAACCACAATTACAACAGACCTCATAGCTCACATACATCTTTTTCACCTTCATATCAATCTTATCAAACTCAACGACACCATCAACAAGAACCCCAATATACACACCAATCTGAGAGAACACATCATAATCCCAGAAATCGGATACTAGAACCCCCCAATGTATATGCTGATCGTTATATGACATCAGACCACAATTCACCTAGTTCTAATTTTCAGAAACCCCAATATATGGGACCAAGAATTACTAATCCCACCACTCAACACATGAACACTTATCCTAAAGAACAGGAATACTATGAACATCCAAATAGGTTCAGTGTTTTATCTTCAGAACCTAGAAATCTAGCTACAGACTCTGAAACTCCCAGCACTAGCAATAATTCTACTCATTTTTTAGGGTCAGGTCCCAGTACAAGAAACGAGAGTCCATTAATAAGAGCAGGAAAAAGACCTCATATTACAGAAAACGAGGCTCTAGAGGTAGAGCCCTTGCCACCAAGGAAAAGAAACTATCCAGATTAGACCAAGGGATTTTCAATTTGTCATCTTATGAATTATCCATTCCTGAAAAAAAAGTTTTAAAGAAAGGTTTATCTTTTTGCCCACCAAATACACCTAGAATGTTTGACATTTTTGTAGATCTTAACCACTTTACACGCAAATTGACACTACAGAAATATTTTGCTAACAAAAAACTCAAATCGAGTAAAATAGCCAATCCCAATATACAAGTCATATTAACTGATCCAATGCCATCGAACAAAGATCTAACATGCATATATTCACAAACTGAAGATCTCACTACCCATTTATTTAATGAATACATACACACTGATGTCAAAATCAAATCAAATTTCAATCCGACCAATGTAAAAAAAGATTATATTGAACTCTTCCAAAGCATGGTTTTGGAAGACTTCGAGAAAGCATTACATTCCAAAAAACAAAAGACAAACTATGCTTATCTAAGTCACAAAAAAGCTGTCCATAGTTTACAAAACAATCCCAATATCATTATCCGCGATGCCGATAAAGGCGGAGGAATAATTATACAAAATTTAGAGGATTATATTACAGAAGCAAATAGGATATTGGATGATAACAATTATTACAGGATTTTACACCAAGATCCGACTAACACATATCTACAAACATACACTAAACTCATAGACAAAGGTTTTTCCTTAAAGATATTAAATAAGAACGAAAAAGATTTTTTAAAAATACAAAATCCCAGCATAGCCCACTATTACCACCTACCAAAAATACATAAAAATAAAAATAATCCACCAGGACGTCCCATTATCGCTGGAATAGGCAATCTTACATATAATCTGTCATATTTTGTAGATCAGCATCTTCAAAAACATGTAACAACATTACCTTCATACATCAAGGACAGCTCCCATTTACTGCAACTTTTGAATAACATCAGTATAGAAGGCAAAAATTTATTGTGGATAACATGCGACGTCAGTTCGCTATACTCCAATATCTCACATACATTAGGTTTACAAGCAATTGAACATTTCCTTAAAAAGGACATTTATTTACCAGACCTACAACGTGATTTTATTTTAGAAAGCATTCTTTTTATACTCCAACACAATTATTTCTTATATCAAGACACTTTTTATTTGCAGACTAAAGGTACGGCCATGGGGACCAGGTTTGCCCCAAGTTTTGCCAACCTATTTATGGGATTATTTGAAGAAAAGTACATCCATTCGGCAAACTTGGGGTCAGACCTGGTCTTCTATGGCCGCTATATAGATGATTTGATTTTTCTTTGGGGAGGGGACAATATTACAGCAACCAAATTTACAGAATATCTCAACCAAAATGATATGGGTATCGAATTTACAGCTAACATTCAAACTACACATATTGAATATTTGGACTTAAATCTAAGTATTGATAACAATCAAATTAAATCAAAAACCTATTTCAAAGATGTAGACAGCAACAGTTTTCTCAATTACAAGAGCAACCATCACAAAAAGTGGATCCATAATATCCCTTACAGCCAATTTCGAAGAATCAGACGAAATTGCACAGACAACAGTACTTTTTTGGAACAAAGCCAAATCCTATACAATAGGTTTTTAGAAAAAGAATATCCCCGATATCTATTAGATAGATCTCTAGAAAGGGCATCATCATTAAATAGAAATGATATTCTAACCAACAATAAAAAAGCGAATAGTCAATCACAAGACACCATGACAAGAGAGACGCTTTTTATAACACAATTCAATTCCGATTTTCAACAATTAGAACATATATTACACAAACATTGGCACATCATCCAAAGAGATCCCATACTTAAACATCTGGTAAAAGAAAAACCAAAAATAGTTTATAGAAGAGCTCCTACATTAAGAAGCAAACTAGCCCCCAGCAAAAAAGTCAAACATATTCAGAGAACAAATAAAAATCACATTCAAATACCAAATAAAGGTCTGTTTGGGTTATGTGGGCTATACAAATGCGGCAAATCTGGCTGTGGGACATGCAAAATTATTAAATCTGGCATAAAAAATTTTAAATCCACAGTCACAGGGGAAAATTTTCAGATTTCCATTTTTTTCAACTGTGAGTCCTCCTACACAGTATACCTCATGGAGTGCATATGTGGCCTCCAGTACGTAGGCCGCACATCAAGGAGACTTCGTACGAGGTGGGGTGAACACCATCGAAACTGTAAGAACAGTAAAAAAAAAGAAGATCAAACACAGCATACCCCATCATTGCTTGACAAAACATAATGGAAATCCCTATATCTATAATTACATTCCGATTGATTTTGTTCCAAAAAATAATGATTACAATAGACTACTCAAATTGAGACAACGTGAAACATTTTGGATATATCGTTTAAGAACACTATATCCATTGGGGCTCAATGCCAATTTAGATCTGGCAGCCTTCAATTGATTGACACCACCACTACAGTTAACTATTTTACCCTCTGGTTTCACAACCCCTATACACCCCCAAATTATAATATAGCCTTTATTCCATTATTTTGCTTTTTTTGTACCATATCCATACACTTATTACATCTAACATCAAATCCATACATTTACATTTGTGACAATATGGATGCATTGTTTTCTGCGTCTGAGTGCCTATTGTAGCAACAATTGCAGTTCATCCATTTTTGATATTGAACTCAACATCACTTTCACACCACTTTATACCATATATCTAAATTTATACTCATAAGACTTCATATACACCAACACACTATAACCTTTTTTGTTATAACTAATAATACACAAGATACATGCATTCACAATGTTTCACAATATATGCACTTTTTTTTTCATCAACAATACAGAGGTCTGTACATTATTCCAACACCTTACACACATGCCAAATACATACCGTTTAATACTTTTTTGAATCTCATAACTCTTTCCATAGTGGCAAGAATAAAAACATAAATGGAGATTAGTTTTTCGACATTATGCAAAAATAGCTTTAAAATAGATGTCTATCAAACATACTGTCAATAAGCATTATACACAAATAGCTCCAAAAATAGAGGCCTATTTAGTACACTGTTAATAAACAATAGAGATGTCCTTAGGTTTTTTCAATTTTATCGATATTGCTAGTACAACTCACCAACAGACAGATCGTAACATCATCTTTGTCCTTACATTTCACACATGCACCCTCCTTTCCATCAACAATATTGAGGTCTGTCCCTTTTTCATACATGTTACATTTTTGTCAAAGACATATCGTCTAATATTTTCCATGGAATTCTATAACTCATCTGATAGTGGTGAGATCAGAAACAAATGGAGATTAGTTTTTAGGCACTATGTACAAACAGCCTTGAAAATAGATGCCTATTAAGTATACTGCTAACATCTAAGATGTTCATGGGCTATCCAATATTGCTAGCATACCAAAAAACAGTCTTCAGCACTACCATGTTCTTACATTCCATTACAATAAATGCTAACTAACAACACTCCATGCAAGATTCGCACACTAGTATATTTTTTACATTTTAGTTTTACTACTTAGAATTGAAATATACCAAGTACAGACACATCTCTCGTTGCAAATGTCCCTTTAAATATAAAAAAAACATTAAATACACTTTCTCGTCTTTTACTTATAATAGATCTTACTTGCTTTTTTATATAACCATTATTGTTGTTTTTCTATGCACACATACCATGATCGCACATTAGGTATCATTTCACACATCATTTATATACCAGCTTGGAATTAATATTTGGATATATTTCTATATCCAATGCATTGCAAATAGCCCTTTAAATATACAACAAATATCCCTTTAAATATACAACAAAATTCTCATACACATTACAATACACACTTGAACTTGTCATGGTTCTCTCATTTTAGATTATTTGATTTTTATCACATCCCATATATTTTACAGGTGCAATTTCTTTGAGCATCATATGTTTATATACAAAAACAATTTATATAATTTTAAATTTGATATTTGGAATTGCAGATTTTGGCTTTTATGTATTTTGTATTTTTTAATTTTTTGTCTTTGTGTCTTTTTTAATATACTATGCTTATGGATCTAAGACCTTCTTTTAGCTGAAGTCTACAGCTGATTCAATTTTAAATAATTATGACCTTTCAATGCTGTTTCCACACCCATTGTAACACCTGTGAAGCCCTTTGTTTGGCCTCTCAGGTGAGTCTTGAAATGTTTTTCATTGGTTTGTAATTTATGTGACAACTTCCTTTTTATGTATCCAATGTGTATAAATTGTCAAGTTTTGTAATAGTTTTTATTCGCTTTGATATCTGAAGAAACGACCCTTGGTGGTTGAGAAACGCGTTATAATAAAGCTGATTTGAAATCTTTTAAACTTGGGAAGTTGTTCACTCGATTTCTGTTTTAAATCCAATTGAGCAACACACCTCAGTTGCTGGACATAGAAACGCTCACAGCACCATTCCTTGGCCCCAGGATAAAGCCCCGGGAGGAATCAGATCTGACAGTGTACTAGCCACTGACTTAAGTGCTAGCAGGCTTAGTAGTACTGGTCACAGCACAGTACCACGGTCTCCGGTAAGCGCATTACCTTTCTGCTTGTCGTATTATCCTTTTTAAAGCAATATCACGCTATGTGGCGCCCTCTCCATTTCTCTTCTTAAACAGTGCCATCCCTGCTCTCTGGGAACAAGAGGAGCTGCCTACACAGGAACCTTTGGATTAAAAAGACCACCAGACCGATATAGGACTGTAATCATCTCTTCCTAGACTCGTTATTTGAGTGAGACACACTTGGCGAGAACGGAGTAACTATTTGTGGGATTTGTCATTATTGTTTGGGTTTTATTAATACTTGTATTTTGCATTTTATATTATCTATAGTAGCGCGCCTTCGTATCTCCCAGTGAGATACTACACCATTATATGCACAGGGTACTCACACTTTGGCACAGCACACCAGTGTGCTTGTGGAAGCGGGCTGGCACTCAGAGCTGACCAGCTGGCTCTCTCCGGCTCTTTTCTGGATACGGCGGCTTTCCTGTATGTTGGGCTGTCTGGTAATGGTGTGCTTGTATTGAAACTCCAGGTTCAAATGTTTTAAAACCTTTTATTGCACAAAGTTCACAAGCCCAAATTTAAAAGAATACAGATAAAATATTGCTACGCGTTTCTCGGCCCTCCTGGCCGTTTCATCAGGCATATAAACTACATTAAAAACTCGGCTTTTTATTGCCGCCACTACCAAACAGTTTCTGAGGCCCTCCCCTTTCTCATTAAGTGTATGCAGATGAGCCTGACGTTATCATGTGTTGGGTGATGCCCTCTGCCCAGTATTCACTATTATCATCACCCAACACATGATAACGTCATTTATCATACACGCCCTTATAGCTTCACATGATAGTCAGTAATAGGCACATTTGGGACAACTATGTTTCCCTTTAATAATTATTTTACATTTATTGTACACGCACCTATAGCTTCACATGATAGTTAGTAATAGGCACATTTGGGACAATAATCATTATATACTAGGGATAGCATAACTAATAATGCGTAATAATTTACGCACGATCATAAGAAATATGTAGTCACACGATACCTTCTCATAGCTGAGTAAATAAAGTGACATCATGATATTCCAATATCTAATAATAGTTTACCTATAGTCTTATAGATACTAAACAAATTTCTTTACTGACTTTCTATTATTATGTGTTCTGGTATTGATTCACTATTAAGTCTAACGATCTGGGGTTCCAATTTTTTAGTTTGGGACCCGTGTCTCACTACAAAATTAGCCGATAGCATAGAGTGTTAATGTAACAACTATTTCTTTAAATCATGTTAAGATGCAAAACTTATATCATGATGATTAATTTGATAGACTGAATGGCGATTGCATTGCTCCTATGCAAAAACAACAAATAGGGGTGTGTAAATATTTATCGAGAATAGAACCTTGTGATTGGTCCGTTCTTCCACCTATCAAAGGGACGAGTTTTTGTTTCTAAATTGTCGATTTCCGATACAAAGGAAGGTATCAACATTAAGTTACTATTATTATATAATGCTCACTGTTGCAATTCGCTACTAAAGATCACTGTGTTTGTTAGAAAGCAATATGTATTTCAACATTTATAAACTCCATTTAGTCAGCACCTGCTTCTAAATGTATCAGCAATGATAGGCTCATCTGCATACACTTAATGAGAAAGGGGAGGGCCTCAGAAACTGTTTGGTAGTGGCGGCAATAAAAAGCCGAGTTTTTAATGTAGTTTATATGCCTGATGAAACGGCCAGGAGGGCCGAGAAACGCGTAGCAATATTTTATCTGTATTCTTTTAAATTTGGGCTTGTGAACTTTGTGCAATAAAAGGTTTTAAAACATTTGAACCTGGAGTTTCAATACAAGCACACCACTACCAGACAGCCCAACATACAGGAAAGCCGCCGTATCCAGAAAAGAGCCGGAGAGAGCCAGCTGGTCAGCTCTGAGTGCCAGCCCGCTTCCACAAGCACACTGGTGTGCTGTGCCAAAGTGTGAGTACCCTGTGCATATAATACTTGGAGCTCATGCCGAATTGTACCGATTGATACACACATTTGTGTGCCTCTCTTCTTTTGTCTTACTAAGTAACTGAATACACTTATATTGGAACATCTTGTCATATTTGTAAAAGAATGCTGTCTCTGTTCTCTCTTTCAGCGCAATCCATCTTGTTGCAAAGACTTTCTTTCTGTTCACTTTGGAAGTTTTTTTACAAGCAAGTTTTTTTTTTATCCAAAAAGACTTTTAGGAGTCTAGTCCTCCTATTAACTATCGGCTAGATTTAGAGTTTTGTCGGTAAGGACCCGCATATCTAACGCTGGCTTTTTTCTGGCCGCACCTTTAAAATAACTCTGGTATTGAGAGTCCACAGAATGGCTGCGTTAGGCTCCAAAAAAGGAGCGTAGAGCATATTTAACGCAACTTCAACTCTCGATACCAGAGTTGCTTACGGACGCGGCCAGCCTCAAAAACGTGCTCGTGCACGATTCCCCCATAGGAAACAATGGGGCTGTTTGAGCTGAAAAAAAACCTAACACCTGCAAAAAAGCCGCGTTCAGCTCCTAACGCAGCCCCATTGTTTGCTATGGGGAAACACTTCCTACTTCTGCACCTAACACCCTAACATGTACCCCGAGTCTAAACACCCCTAACCTTACACTTATTAACCCCTATTCTGCCGCCCCCGCTATCGCTGACCCCTGTATATTATTTTTAACCCCTAATCTGCCGCTCCGTAAACCGCCGCTACTTACATTATCCCTATGTACCCCTAATCTGCTGCCCCCAACACCGCCGACTGCTATATTATATTTATTAACCCCTAATCTGCCCCCCACAACGTCGCCTCCACCTGCCTACACTTATTAACCCCTAATCTGCCGAGCGGACCACACGCTATTATTATAAAGTTATTAACCCCTAATCCGCCTCACTAACCCTATAATAAATAGTATTAATCCCTAATCTGCCCTCCCTAACATCGCCGACACCTAACTTCAATTATTAACCCCTAATCTGCCGACCGGAGCTCACCGCTATTCTAATAAATGTATTAACCCCTAAAGCTAAGTCTAACCCTAACACTAACACCCCCCTAAGTTAAATATAATTTAAATCTAACGAAATTAATTAACTCTTATTAAATAAATTATTCCTATTTAAAGCTAAATACTTACCTGTAAAATAAACCCTAATATAGCTACAATATAAATTATAATTATATTTTAGCTATTTTAGGATTAATATTTATTTTACAGGTAACTTTGTATTTATTTTAACCAGGTACAATAGCTATTAAATAGTTAAGAACTATTAAATAGCTAAAATAGTTAAAATAATTACAAATTTACCTGTAAAATAAATCCTAACCAAAGTTACAATTAAACCTAACACTACACTATCAATAAATAAATTAAATACAATTCCTACAAATAACTACAATGAAATAAACTAACTAAAGTACAAAAAATAAAAAAGAACTAAGTTACAAAAAATAAAAAAATATTTATAAACATAAGAAAAATATTACAACAATTTTAAACTAATTACACCTACTCTAAGCCCCCTAATAAAATAACAAAGCCCCCCAAAATAAAAAAATGCCCTACCCTATTCTAAATTACTAAAGTTCAAAGCTCTTTTACCTTACCAGCCCTGAACAGGGCCCTTTGCGGGGCATGCCCCAAGAAGTTCAGCTCTTTTGCCTGTAAAAAAAAAACATACAATACCCCCCCCCAACATTACAACCCACCACCCACATACCCCTAATCTAACCCAAACCCCCCTTAAATAAACCTAACACTAAGCCCCTGAAGATCTTCCTACCTTATCTTCACCATACCAGGTTCACCGATCGATCCAGAAGAGCTCCTCCGATGTCCTGATCCAAGCCCAAGCGGGGGGCTGAAGAGGTCCATGATCCGGCTGAAGTCATCATCCAAGCGGGAGCTGAAGAGGTCCATGATCCGGCTGAAGTCTTCATCCAAGCGGGAGCTGAAGAGGTCCATGATCCGGATGAAGTCTTCTATCAACGGCATCTTCAGGATTCTATCAGCCAATCAGAATTAAGGTAGGAATATTCTGATTGGCTGATGGAATCAGCCAATCAGAATCAAGTTCAATCCGATTGGCTGATTCAGTCAGCCAATCAGATTGAGCTTGCATTCTATTGGCTGTTCCGATCAGCCAATAGAATGCGAGCTCAATCTGATTGGCTGATCGGATCAGCCAATCAGATTGAACTTGATTCTGATTGGCTGATTCCATCAGCCAATCAGAATTTTCCTACCTTAATTCCGATTGGCTGATAGAATCCTATCAGCCAATCAGAATTCGAGGGACGCCATCTTGGATGACGTCATTTAAAGGAACCGTCATTCGGCTAGTAGGCGTCAGGAGAAGAGGATGTTCTGCGTCGGATGGAAGATGATGGCTCCCGAAGAAAGAAGATGGAAGATGCCGTTGATAGAAGACTTCATCCGGATCATGGACCTCTTCAGCTCCCGCTTGGATGATGACTTCAGCCGGATCATGGACCTCTTCAGCCCCCCGCTTGGGCTTGGATCAGGATATCGGAGGAGCTCTTCTGGATCGATCGGTGAACCTGGTATGGTGAAGATAAGGTAGGAAGATCTTCAGGGGCTTAGTGTTAGGTTTATTTAAGGGGGGTTTGGGTTAGATTAGGGGTATGTGGGTGGTGGGTTGTAATGTTGGGGGGGGTATTGTATGTTTTTTTTTACAGGCAAAAGAGCTGAACTTCTTGGGGCATGCCCCGCAAAGGGCCCTGTTCAGGGCTGGTAAGGTAAAAGAGCTTTGAACTTTATTAATTTAGAATAGGGTAGGGCATTTTTTTATTTTGGGGGCTTTGTTATTTTATTAGGGGGCTTAGAGTAGGTGTAATTAGTTTAAAATTGTTGTAATATTTTTCTTATGTTTGTAAATATTTTTTTATTTTTTGTAACTTAGTTCTTTTTTATTTTTTGTACTTTAGTTAGTTTATTTCATTGTAGTTATTTGTAGGAATTGTATTTAATTTATTTATTGATAGTGTAGTGTTAGGTTTAATTGTAACTTAGGTTAGGATTTATTTTACAGGTAATTTTGTAATTATTTTAACTAGGTAGCTATTAAATAGTTCTTAACTATTTAATAGCTATTGTACCTGGTTAAAATAAATACAAAGTTACCTGTAAAATAAATATAAATCCTAAAATAGCTATAATATAATTATAATTTATATTGTAGCTATATTAGGATTTATTTTACAGGTAAGTATTTAGCTTTAAATAGGAATAATTTATTTAATAAGAGTTAATTAATTTTGTTAGATGTAAATTATATTTAACTTAGGGGGGTGTTAGTGTTAGGGTTAGATTTAGCTTTAGGGGTTAATACATTTATTAGAATAGCGGTGAGCTCCGGTCGGCAGATTAGGGGTTAATAATTGAAGTTAGGTGTCGGCGATGTTAGGGAGGGCAGATTAGGGGTTAATACTATTTATTATAGGGTTAGTGAGGCGGATTAGGGGTTAATAACTTTATTATAATAGCGGTGCGGTCCGGTCGGCAGATTAGGGGTTAATAAGTGTAGGCAGGTGGAGGCGACGTTGAGGGCGGCAGATTAGGGGTTAATAAATATAATATAGGGGTCGGCGGTGTTAGGGGCAGCAGATTAGGGGTACATAGCTATAATGTAGGTGGCGGCGCTTTGCGGTCGGCAGATTAGGGGTTAATTATTGTAGGTAGCTGGCGGCGACGTTGTGGGGGGCAGGTTAGGGGTTAATAAATATAATACAGGGGTCGGCGGTGTTAGGGGCAGCAGATTAGGGGTACATAAGTATAACGTAGGTGGCGGTCGGCAGATTAGGGGTTAAAAAAATGAATCGAGTGGCGGCGATGTGGGGGGACCTCGGTTTAGGGGTACATAGGTAGTTTATGGGTGTTAGTGTACTTTAGAGCACAGTAGTTAAGAGCTTTATGAACCGGCGTTAGCCCAGAAAGCTCTTAACTACTGACTTTTTTTTTCTGCGGCTGGAGTTTTGTCGTTAGATTTCTAACGCTCACTTCAGACACGACTCTAAATACCGGAGTTAGAAAGATCCCATTGAAAAGATAGGATACGCAAATGACGTAAGGGGATCTGCGGTATGGAAAAGTCGCGGCTGAAAAGTGAGCGTTAGACCCTTTTTTGAGTGACTCCAAATACCGGCGGTAGCCTAAAACCAGCGTTAGGAGCCTCTAACGCTGGTTTTCACGGCTACCGCCAAACTCCAAATCTAGGCCTAAATTAATAATCCTTTTCAAATCTGGATTTTAACATTTTTGCTCTTGAGGTCTTTTCCTATTCAATATACTATCTGTATTATATTCTAGAGAATGGTTATTCTGATTTCCTCTTGGGACTGTACTACTATTTCTATGGAAATTGGTACTCGTTTTCAGGATTCTTTAGAATTTGAATATAATTTTAGTAGAGCATATTCACGTACTGTTTATATTTTTAGCTCAGCTTTATCTGTGGCTGACATTTCTGTTCTCTCAATCTTTGTTGAACAGTTAGCATAAACAGTTTCAGATTCTCAAGTATATAACTCTGTTTATTTACTTTAGATGTATTCATTTAATTATGTTTACTATATCTATTATTATGATTTCAAATATTTTTTTATTATCTCTATCTTGTTAGGATAATAATTTGTTTGATTTCTATTATCTCCACTATTTCTGGAGGAGGTTTAGAGTTTTTTCTGCCCTACTTTTTGTCCGGTGATGTAAATCAGTTGGTGAATGTCCTGACTACAAACGCTTGTTCTAGATCCAAGGGTCATAGATTCATTTCCCGGCAGGGTTATATACAGCCCTTTGGCCCTTTGAGATCAATTTATTGTGTACCATTTATTTGGGTAATAATAACAACTGTTTTTTTATCAGCTGCAAATTTGGTTAACTCCGAGTGTAAGCACTGAAAAAGCATTTTTTTTTCATCCTTCTGGGAGAAAAATGCTATAAAATTACTAGTTGTTAGACTGCATGAAGGTGTGGTTCTCAAACCAGTCCTTCTGGTGGGGGGCAAATTAAATTGTTTTTGGATGAAATCAGTCCAAAATCTATATTATTCTTAGGGTTTGAATCGATTTTTAGAATGAGACCTCCTATGGGAAGAATCTTTCTTTCTCAGTACACTCTGTGAATTTTTTTCAGGAGTGATCTTTACCAGTTCTTTTAGCAGGAACAGGGTTTGGGTTTCTATTCAATTCTATTCTTTGTCCCAAAACAAAAATGTTTATTCAGTCCAATCTTGGATCTGAAGACTTTTATATTGTTTTGTTAGAGCCTCAACTTTTAAGTTAGCGATTATAAGGACTATTATGCCTTTTTGTTCAGCAAGGTCATTTCATGTCCACTCCATTTTTCAGGATGTTTATCCTCATATTTTATTTCATTCAGACCACTTGTGGTTTCTGAGATTTTCCTTTTTAGATAAGCTTTACCAATTTATCGCTTTTCCATTTGGTCTAGCGACAGCTATATGGATCTTTTCAAAGGTTCTTGGTGCCCTTCTTTCTGTTTTCAGATAGTAGGGAATTGTGTTGCTTCCTTATTTGGATGGTATCTTGGTATTAGCTTAAACTTTTCTTTTATTAAAGCCGGAAAGATAGCTCAACATGCTAATGCACTGTGGCTGAGCTCTGTAGCAACCTGAGGGTTGCAGGTTGGATTCCCGGTGAGGTCCATTCAGCCTTTCATCCTTCAGAGGTCGATTAAATGAGCAGCGTCTTGAGTCCCTTACAGGTGATTTGACACGCTTTACAAGTACCCAATACATACATATGAAAGAGCAATATTCAAATATATGGACTTTTCTTTTTTTGGAATCTCTCATGAATCAACTAAGTTTTGTTCCTTCAATACATGGTTAGAGGATTTAATTTACCTAAGAGTTTTGTGATTCCTCAGACAAGGCTCACTTCTTTTTGGGTTTCTAGATGGATTCTGTGTTCATGTCTTTGACTTTATCGGACAAAAGTCAATTGTAATTGGCGTTAGCCTGTCTAAATTACAGTCTAGGCGGAGTCTAGCCAAGCTCTAAGATGGCAGCTTAACTTGGTAGCTCCGTGCAGTAATTAAAGACTATCACTATAATAGCATGTTTATTCAGCTCTACATTCCTGCATAAGCTTATGTCGAGAGGCATCTAAGGTGAAGCTATCCCACCGGAGAACATTTGCTACGGTAAAGCTAATAGCAACAGCGGTTTCACTTCTGAGGCCTAACGCAGTTTACAGCCTGCCACGCACCGGAGCTAACACTGTCAGAGACTGCTCTTATGACCGGCCTGCTATCACATCAGCTACAGACTCACCCGGGTAGTGCAGAAGCAAGAGGACAATAGACAAGAGGGAGGTATCCCCAAAAAGAGACCAGAAAGTACGGGGTGAGTGACGCGGCATAACCCGGCAACGGGAAGACAGCAACGCAATTACCGCGCTTGCCGCGGCTTCCATATTACGGCCAGCTCAATCGGAGGAGGTATACAGGGGTCATACAATCTCATTAAATTCTTAGACCTACCCGGTTGAATAGGCTCCACCATCAAGAGTAGTAGTGTCCCACGAGGACTTGCCTAACAGACAAAGGCAGTACAGGCTGCGCAGCATACACACTGCATAGTGACAGAGGGAGATACTGGGCGAAGTCAGGAGAGATTTTAACTGGCATATTTGCTTTATTTTTTGGCACAATAAATGAACAGTGACGCCCTAATGGGTCTATAACATTGGTGTGATACCCACTGACATCTGAGAGGTGGGAAAGGAATAGAACAAGCAAGACAATAGGGTCACTGAGCACCTATACATCCAGTGCGCAGGACTTTTAAAGCCTCACATTTCCTCTGGGACACTTTGGAGTCATTTGCTGACAAGACCTAATTTTGGGTTTCTCTGTGAAAGTTCTTGCAAATCTGCTGAGTCTTAGACTGGTGCTTATCTAACATGGCCGCCAGGAAACCCAATAAACCAGATAGAAATCAGAAATCAACGGCATTAGACCAATACCTCAAGCCAGCAAAGGGACTAACAGTAACAGAACCAGCTGAGGAGGAGGAGGAAGGGAGCCAGGCTACCGCTTTAAATACATCAGACCCCTCTGGAAGGACTACAAGTTTAACAAAAGCTGAATTTCACACATTGGTCTCTAAAGAAGATATGGCCTCAGGCCTAGAAAAACTAATGAATAAAATTGACAATCTGCACTCCTCAGTTACAGGCAGTCTAGCTGAGATAAAACAAGATCTGTCTGAGCTAGGGGATAGAGTGGAGGCGGTAGAGAATGATCAAGAGTCTATAGCTGAAGGCATGGCAACTAACTCCGAGTCAATTGCTTCTCACCAGCAACAAATTCTAGACCTCCTTTACGCCCTCTTACATCCATGCTGAGGAAGCAAAATATCCCATATAGATGGGGATATCCTTTTGCCCTACATATTTCCCACAACCACAAGTTGTTCACTATTAGATCTGCGCAAGACATCCCGGAGCTATGCCAATATCTCAACATTGACTTGCCAGTTTTGCCGGAGGACTCTGTCATTCCACAGCACTCTACGAGTAAAGAGCAGCAGAATCCGGTGAGAAAAGCTAGATGGACCAAAGTGGCAAAAAAGAAAAAAGTTAAAACATGAACTGATCCACTAGGTAATACTGGTAATGTTTTGAGTTGCTGTATGTTCTCCTAGTGTGGGATGGGATTTGATTATATGACCATTTCAGAAATGCTTATACTAATTTAGCTCATTTACTAATTGTTCTAAACATGCTAATTTTAGAAACACTGCACATTCCTACCTTTTTTATGTTAGACATATGAATGTGCCAAGACACTCAGGTAATCAAACTGTTCTTATTGTTCAATACAGGTTTTTATTATGTTTGCTGCCAAATTGTTTTCTTGTAAATAATAGATGCTGTGGAAATGATATATCTACTGTGATATTTCTATACCAAAGTACATCCAGATCCTGGGCTGCCTACGGGCTCCTCTCCATGTCTCACCAACAATCCTCCCTAGCTATATATAGTTTATGGGGTTTCTTAGGGATCATTACACGAAAATCCCACACACATATTTATGGCTCTCCCGACAATTAATTTAGTCTTGCACAATGTGAGAGGGCTAAACACGGATATTAAAAGGCGCACAGCTTTTAACCACTATAGGAACCTCCAGGCAAATGTCATTTTTTTACAGGAAACCCACCTCACCAAACCACAAATCCCCAAATACTGGTCTAGAGGTTTCCAACAAAGCTTTCACTCCACTGCTGGGGAGAAAAAAAGAGGAGTATCAATACTGCTGCACTCCTCACTACACTTTACACATACTAACACAATAGCAGACAAAGATGGTAGATATTTATTAGTACTGGGCCAATTACAGGGAATAGAGATCCTGTTCTGCAACATCTATGCCCCAAACGAAAAGCAGGACGTGTTCTTTAAGGAGATCACGCGTTTACTAACAGGCTGGTCACAAATTAGGATAATTTTAGCGGGGGACTTTAACGTTGACCTTCAGGCACTCATTTACACGCACCAACCACGCCCCTCCAAAAAACTGTCCCGCATGCGAGCAGTGGCTAAAGCTGTCTCAAACTCATTGTCCCCACATACTCTGGTTGACACGTGGAAATCTCTATACGGGGTTACAGCAGATACGACATATTTCTCAGCTGCACACACTAGCTACTCTAAACTAGATTATATTATGATAAGTCAAATTCTATATCCACTTTTACTATCAGCCAAAATACACCCGTGTACATGGTCAGATCACTCTATCACACAGATGACGCTCCAAGGTATACACAACTCTAGCAGAATCCAGACCTGGACATTTGACCCATCTTGCCTTCAAAATACACAGACTAAGAATAAACTGACGCGGGCTATGGAAGAGTATTGGACTTTCAATCAGGGCACCACAGATAGTCCGGTCTCGGTATGGGCGGCTCACAAAACAGTAGTTAGGGGCTTATTAATAAAAGAGAAAGCGATGCTCAAAAAGAGAACACAGAAGGTAGCGGAGGGATTGACTAGAGATATTGAGACGTTGGAGAAGAAACATAAACAAACCCTGAGCACCCCCATCTTAAGACAATTAGACCAAAAAAGACAGCAGCTTAATGAGATTCTCAATAATCGATAAAATATGCCCATAGAATGAAAACTCAATATTTCTTATATGCCAACAAGCCAGATAAATATTTAGCCAAAAAGATTAGAGACAATTATTCGGCCATGTCAATTCCCTCGATATGTAAAAGAGATGGTGATGAGACAAGTCATCCTCAAGAAATTGTAGATGCCTTTGCTTCCTTTTATCAAGAACTATATGATGGGAACAAAGTGTCTCACAACGCCTCCACCAAAGGTTTGCTTGGGGATTTTCTCTCTAAGGCAAATCTGAGGAAAATTACAGACTCGGATAGAGACTTACTAAACTCCAAAATTACCACGATGGAGGTAGCACAGGCCATTAAGGACCTTAAGTCAGGAAAGGCTCCCGGACCTGATGGTCTTCCGGGCGAATATTACAAGATGTTTGCAGGCATGCTAACCCCACATCTTACACAATTTGCAAATCATGTTCTAGAAGGCGAGGTATTATCTAAAGACCTACTTCAAGCCAAAATAGTGGTCATCCCAAAGCCAGGAAAAGAGCCAAAGCAATGCGCCAGCTATAGACCAATTTCCCTCATAAACCAGGAAATCAAAATTGTTACCAAAATCATGGCTAACAGACTAAAACACATTCTCCCCAGTATAATCCACCCAGATCAGGTCGGCTTTATTAAAGACAGGGAAGCCCCGGACAACATAAGAAGGATGGTGTCGGTGATAGACTACCTTAAAAGTCATGGGGTGCCTTCTCTGCTTCTTTCCCTAGACGCAGAGAAGGCATTCGACAGGGTGGACTGGAGGTATATGTTAGAGGTTATGGAGGAGATGGGTTTTAGGGGACCTTTTCTTTCAGCAATCACCACATTATATTCCACCCCCACTGCATTTGTTAGAGCAATTGGTCATCAATCTCGCACTTTTAATATCCTTAACGGCACTCGACAGGGGTGTCCGTTATCCCCCCTGCTCTTTGCAATTTGCATAGAACCCCTAGCGGAGTATATTCGAGGAGAGGAAGAGATTAAAGGTCTAGAGATAGGGGGTAAGTCCTATAAAATAACACTATTCGCGGATGATGTCCTTCTGACACTGACTAGGCCACTGACTTCCCTGCCCATTGTCTACAACATCCTGGACAAATTTTCAACCATCTCAGGTTATAAAATTAACATTGAAAAATGCGAAGCCCTTCCCATTGAAATACCTAAGCCCACTATCAAACTAATTGAGATCAACTTCGACTTTGCGTGGGTATATGACCACGTGAAGTATTTAGGAGTTAAATTGACACCAGACTTTAGTAAGCTTTACCAGGCTAACTATCTTCAGTTATACAAAATCATAAAACATGACATTGCGAAATGGCAACAATATGGCTTCTCATGGTATGGGAGACTTTCCTCGATTAAAATGAATATTCTACCTAGACTCCTATATCTTTTTAGAACATTGCCGATCGAGGTCCCTAGAGCTGACTTTAGATACTATTCAGTCTAAACTAATTACTTATCTGAGGGGAGGAAAACATGCGAGAATATCTGGTCTTCTACTCACAAGACATAGGCAACTGGGGGGAATGGGCCTACCAAACCTATGGGATTACTATCAGGCAGCTAGGTTAACTCAGACCTCTACATTAGGGAGACGAGGTTGCGATATTGTTTGGCCAACCTTGGAAACATCCATGGGGGGACTGAGCTCCCCAGATGATACACTTTGGAAGAGGGAGATATGGAAGGCCCCAGGGGGCTTTAAACCACAAGCAGAATCCGGTGAGAAAAGCTAGATGGACCAAAGTGGCAAAAAAGAAAAAAGTTAAAACATGAACTGATCCACTAGGTAATACTGGTAATGTTTTGAGTTGCTGTATGTTCTCCTAGTGTGGGATGGGATTTGATTATATGACCATTTCAGAAATGCTTATACTAATTTAGCTCATTTACTAATTGTTCTAAACATGCTAATTTTAGAAACACTGCACATTCCTACCTTTTTTATGTTAGACATATGAATGTGCCAAGACACTCAGGTAATCAAACTGTTCTTATTGTTCAATACAGGTTTTTATTATGTTTGCTGCCAAATTGTTTTCTTGTAAATAATAGATGCTGTGGAAATGATATATCTACTGTGATATTTCTATACCAAAGTACATCCAGATCCTGGGCTGCCTACGGGCTCCTCTCCATGTCTCACCAACAATCCTCCCTAGCTATATATAGTTTATGGGGTTTCTTAGGGATCATTACACGAAAATCCCACACACATATTTATGGCTCTCCCGACAATTAATTTAGTCTTGCACAATGTGAGAGGGCTAAACACGGATATTAAAAGGCGCACAGCTTTTAACCACTATAGGAACCTCCAGGCAAATGTCATTTTTTTACAGGAAACCCACCTCACCAAACCACAAATCCCCAAATACTGGTCTAGAGGTTTCCAACAAAGCTTTCACTCCACTGCTGGGGAGAAAAAAAGAGGAGTATCAATACTGCTGCACTCCTCACTACACTTTACACATACTAACACAATAGCAGACAAAGATGGTAGATATTTATTAGTACTGGGCCAATTACAGGGAATAGAGATCCTGTTCTGCAACATCTATGCCCCAAACGAAAAGCAGGACGTGTTCTTTAAGGAGATCACGCGTTTACTAACAGGCTGGTCACAAATTAGGATAATTTTAGCGGGGGACTTTAACGTTGACCTTCAGGCACTCATTTACACGCACCAACCACGCCCCTCCAAAAAACTGGCCCGCATGCGAGCAGTGGCTAAAGCTGTCTCAAACTCATTGTCCCCACATACTCTGGTTGACACGTGGAAATCTCTATACGGGGTTACAGCAGATACGACATATTTCTCAGCTGCACACACTAGCTACTCTAAACTAGATTATATTATGATAAGTCAAATTCTATATCCACTTTTACTATCAGCCAAAATACACCCGTGTACATGGTCAGATCACTCTATCACACAGATGACGCTCCAAGGTATACACAACTCTAGCAGAATCCAGACCTGGACATTTGACCCATCTTGCCTTCAAAATACACAGACTAAGAATAAACTGACGCGGGCTATGGAAGAGTATTGGACTTTCAATCAGGGCACCACAGATAGTCCGGTCTCGGTATGGGCGGCTCACAAAACAGTAGTTAGGGGCTTATTAATAAAAGAGAAAGCGATGCTCAAAAAGAGAACACAGAAGGTAGCGGAGGGATTGACTAGAGATATTGAGACGTTGGAGAAGAAACATAAACAAACCCTGAGCACCCCCATCTTAAGACAATTAGACCAAAAAAGACAGCAGCTTAATGAGATTCTCAATAATCAATCGATAAAATATGCCCATAGAATGAAAACTCAATATTTCTTATATGCCAACAAGCCAGATAAATATTTAGCCAAAAAGATTAGAGACAATTATTCGGCCATGTCAATTCCCTCGATATGTAAAAGAGATGGTGATGAGACAAGTCATCCTCAAGAAATTGTAGATGCCTTTGCTTCCTTTTATCAAGAACTATATGATGGGAACAAAGTGTCTCACAACGCCTCCACCAAAGGTTTGCTTGGGGATTTTCTCTCTAAGGCAAATCTGAGGAAAATTACAGACTCGGATAGAGACTTACTAAACTCCAAAATTACCACGATGGAGGTAGCACAGGCCATTAAGGACCTTAAGTCAGGAAAGGCTCCCGGACCTGATGGTCTTCCGGGCGAATATTACAAGATGTTTGCAGGCATGCTAACCCCACATCTTACACAATTTGCAAATCATGTTCTAGAAGGCGAGGTATTATCTAAAGACCTACTTCAAGCCAAAATAGTGGTCATCCCAAAGCCAGGAAAAGAGCCAAAGCAATGCGCCAGCTATAGACCAATTTCCCTCATAAACCAGGATATCAAAATTGTTACCAAAATCATGGCTAACAGACTAAAACACATTCTCCCCAGTATAATCCACCCAGATCAGGTCGGGTTTATTAAAGACAGGGAAGCCCCGGACAACATAAGAAGGATGGTGTCGGTGATAGACTACCTTAAAAGTCATGGGGTGCCTTCTCTGCTTCTTTCCCTAGACGCAGAGAAGGCATTCGACAGGGTGGACTGGAGGTATATGTTAGAGGTTATGGAGGAGATGGGTTTTAGGGGACCTTTTCTTTCGGCAATCACCACATTATATTCCACCCCCACTGCATTTGTTAGAGCAATTGGTCATCAATCTCGCACTTTTAATATCCTTAACGGCACTCGACAGGGGTGTCCGTTATCCCCCCTGCTCTTTGCAATTTGCATAGAACCCCTAGCGGAGTATATTCGAGGAGAGGAAGAGATTAAAGGTCTAGAGATAGGGGGTAAGTCCTATAAAATAACACTATTCGCGGATGATGTCCTTCTGACACTGACTAGGCCACTGACTTCCCTGCCCATTGTCTACAACATCCTGGACAAATTTTCAACCATCTCAGGTTATAAAATTAACATTGAAAAATGCGAAGCCCTTCCCATTGAAATACCTAAGCCCACTATCAAACTAATTGAGATCAACTTCGACTTTGCGTGGGTATATGACCACGTGAAGTATTTAGGAGTTAAATTGACACCAGACTTTAGTAAGCTTTACCAGGCTAACTATCTTCAGTTATACAAAATCATAAAACATGACATTGCGAAATGGCAACAATATGGCTTCTCATGGTATGGGAGACTTTCCTCGATTAAAATGAATATTCTACCTAGACTCCTATATCTTTTTAGAACATTGCCGATCGAGGTCCCTAGAGCTGACTTAGATACTATTCAGTCTAAACTAATTACTTATCTGAGGGGAGGAAAACATGCGAGAATATCTGGTCTTCTACTCACAAGACATAGGCAACTGGGGGGAATGGGCCTACCAAACCTATGGGATTACTATCAGGCAGCTAGGTTAACTCAGACCTCTACATTAGGGAGACGAGGTTGCGATATTGTTTGGCCAACCTTGGAAACATCCATGGGGGGACTGAGCTCCCCAGATGATACACTTTGGAAGAGGGAGATATGGAAGGCCCCAGGGGGCTTTAAACCACAAGCACTTTTGATCTCTCATAAACAGTGGAACAAATCAATGTATACACATAAGTTAATTCCAGAACATACTCTCATAAGACCACTAAAATATTTACTTTCAGGAGATTGCCACATTCACATAGACAAATGGGAGAACAAAGGCCTATACAGGGTAGCAGATTTTTTGCAGAGGGGCTCTATACTCACATTCATACAATTACAAGAAAAGATTAATCCCTACCCCCTACACTGGTTCATATACTTGCAGATCTCCGCTGCTATCCGTTCGTATACCCTTAAGGGAAGGGAAAACCAGCCAACTACACTTGGGAGGCAATGTAGCGCAACTACTAGGCCCAAACAAGCCATCTCACATATGTATCAAGCTATTCAATCAGCTAACATTAAGAGTATGCCACCCATAGTTAGCAGATGGGAAAGAGACTTGGGTATTGAGCTTACAGGAGAAGATTGGTATAGTATAACATATGAAGTAAATAAAGGTTTGTTGAGTGCAGACCTTAGGGAGAATAGCCTTAAGTCGGTGTTCCGATGGTACCTGACACCTGAGAGACTAGCGCACTCTACCAAGGGGGGCTCCAACTTCTGTTTTAGAGGGTGTAAAATTAAGGGAACCTACATACACATGTGGTGGGAGTGCCACAAAGTTCAAGTTATCTGGAGGCAGACTTCAGATCTCTTATCCAACTTGCTAGGTGACCACATTGAAGTCACTGCCCCGCAGGCACTACTAAATATTAGAAACAAGAACTATAACTCTCACATCAATACCTTTTTTAGAATTATCCTCACAATAGTCAGGACCTCAATCGCCAAACACTGGAAGGTGGGGGTCCCAGATTGGTCAGAGATCATTAACAAAATCTCAAATGTGTATGCCATGCACGAGACGGCAGCCCACCTACAAAACAAGATAGAAACTTTCAGTAAGCTTTGGTTCTACTGGATTATGAGGGGATCTAGTGGTGATCCTCATTGAATTTCAGGAAAGGGATGGATTTGGAGATAATTACATATTTAAGCTTACGACTAGCTTATGACATGGTTTGGGAGCCACAGGAGAGGAGGGGGGAGCTGAGTACACAGTGATCTGTTTTGTTATTGTTGTTATCCACTACTGTTTCCTTTTTTTTGTTTTATATATTTCTTTTTGGGTTTTATTTTTCTTCAAAAATAAAGAAAGGGTGCATTAGGTCTGGCCACTGTTCGTCTGCCTGAAAGAGGGGATTTTTGTATATACCAACAAGATTCACTGATTTGTAACACCCACTGACGGGTGAGCCGGTAGTGGCTTGTACAATTGTAATATCTGTTTTTCTTTATCTTATGTTGTAATGCTCTCAATAAAAATTATTTCAACTAAATTACAGTCTAGAACATTTCTTTCAGTGGCTATGTGCATGAAAGTTTTAGGTGTCATAACTGCAGCATCGGGGGTGGTTCCCTTTGCTCGTTTTTCATCTGAGATCTCTGTTTGTTTTGCATACTGAATCAATGATACAGGGATTGTTTTTAGATATCACAGTTGATATTTTGAAATCCTAACATTCTACTCTCTCTGTTTTGGTGATTAGTCTAACATTGTTTTATTCAGGGGGCCTCCTTTTGCTCATCCTTCCTGGACTGTATTGTTAATGGATGCAAGTCTTTCAGGTTGGGGAGCTGTCTGAGGGTCTCTGGGGAGCTGTCTGAGGGTCTCTGACAGCACAAGGGTCTCTGACAGCACAAGTTTGGAAACTTCAAGAGGTGAGGTTTCCAATCAATATTTTAGAACTCCGTGCTATTTTTCAGAGCTCTTTCAGGCTTGGCCTCTTTTAGGAGAGAACTTTTTCATTTTTTGCTTTTAGACAGACAATATCATAACTGTGGCATATGTCAATCAACAAATAGGGATTCGTAGTTCTTTAGCAATTAAGAAGTATCTTGAATACCTTCTTAGATGGAACTTATCTCCTGTCTACTTTCTACGATTTTTTTATCTCAGGGTTAGACATTTGGGAGGTGAATTATCTCAGCCGTTAGTCTTTACATCCGGGAGAGTGGTATCTCTATACAGATGTGTTTTCTCAATTTCCCAGGTACCTTTTCAGGTCCAGTGATCCTCAGGCAGAAATGGTGGATGCATTAGCAGTATCTTGGTTTTGCAACCTGACTTCATCTTTCCACCTATGATTTTTTTCTTCCAAGGGTGATTTCCAAGATCATATCGGAACAGTCTCATGTGTGTCTGATGGCATCAGCATGGCCTCACAGGTTTGGTATATGGATCTTGTTCAGATGTCCAGTTGCCATCCTTGGCCGCTTTCTCTTTGGCCAGCCCTCTTGTTTAGGGGCTATTTTTCCATCAGGATCTCAAATTACTAATTTGATGGTATGGAAATTGATTAGTGTTTAGTCATAGAGGTTTCTCTGACTCAGTTTTTATCACTATGTTGCAGGCTTATAAGTCTGTTTCAAGGAACATGTATTATCAGGTTTGGAAAACCTATTTTATGGTGTTCTCATAAATTCTTTTAGCATTCTTTTGGAATTCCTAGGATTTTACATTTTTTTCAGGATGGTTTGGATAAGTTTGTCTGCAAATTTTTTTTGAAGGGACAAATCTCTGTTCTTTCATTTTTATTTCCCAGAAAGATTGTTGAAATTTTCTGATATTCCCTGTTTTCTTCTGGCTTTGGTTGGTATCAAATCTGTTCATTTATTAATTTTTCCTTTTTGGAGTCTTATTTGGTTTAAAGATTTTGCAGGCTCTTTTCTTTTGAACCTATATTTTCTTTGAAGATTATCTACTTTCTTGGAAAGTGTTGTTTCTTTTGACTATATCTTCTGCTACAAGAGTTTCTGGGTTATCAGCTCTCTCTTGTGTGTGTCCTTAACTGATTTTTTCATCTAGATAAGTTGTTTTGTGGACTTCTTTTTTTCCTAAGGTTGTGAATTTGTACATTAGTAGAGAAATTGTTGTTCCTTCTTTGTGTCCTAATCCTAAAGAATTCTTTGAGAGTTCTTTACATCCTTTGGATGTGGTAAGAGCTTTATAATTCTATATTGAGGTTTCTAGGATTTCCGAAGACTTCTAGTCTATTTGTTGTTTTTCTGGTTCCAGAAAAGGTAAGGAAGCCTCTGCCATTTCTTTGGCATCCTGGTTAAAGCTTTTGTTTCTCAGGGCTTATTTGGAGGCAGGACAGGCTCTGCCTCAGAGATTTACAGCTCATTCTATTAAGTTCGGTCGCCATTTCTTGGTCTTTTTCAGAATGAAGCTTTGGTTGATTAAATTTTCAAATCAGTCATTTGGTCTTCTTTGCATACTTTTATTGTTTTTACAATTTTTATGTATTTTGCTTCTTCTGAAGCAGTCTTTGGTAGAAAAGTTCTTCAGGCAGCTGTCTCAGTTTGATTCTACTGCTTTTGATTTAAGTTTTTTAAGAAAAACTTAATTATTGTGTGGATTTAATTTCTCAGTGGAAATAGCTGTTGTTATTTTATCCCTCCCTCTCTAGTGACTCTTCTGTGAATTTCCACATCTTGGGTATTTCTATCCCATACGTCACTAGCTTGTGGACTCTTGCCAATTACATGAAAGAAAACATAATTTGTGTAAGAACTTACCTGATTAATTCATTTCTTTCATATTGGCAAGAGTCCACGAGGCCCACCCTTTTTATGGTGGTTATGTTTTTGTTTTTTAATAAAAGCACAATTATATTTCCAGTTCCTCTTTTTGTATGCTTTTTTACTCCTTTTTGTTATCACCTCACTACTTGGCTATTCTTTAAACTGAGTTGTGGGTGTCGTGGGAGGGGTATTTATAGGCATTTGAGGTTTGGGAAACTTTGCCCCCTCCTGGTAGGAATGTATATCCCATACGTCACTAGCTCATGGACTCTTGCCAATATGAAAGAAATTAATTTATCAGGTAAGTTCTTACATAAATTGTTATTAATTCAATATATCTGTGCAATTAACAATTTAATATCATTCTAATTAATTTTATTACTAACATGTTTAAATTTCCATAACACTTTGTTCCAATTGTAATTGGACATTTAAATGATCATATCTCAAAAAGTATTTTTTTTTAAAGTATTTTTTATATGAATAATATTTTTCAAAATAAAATGCTTTTTGAGGAAAATATAGCTTTGTATTTAAGATACATTATAATCCAAAGGTTATTTATCCTGAAATAAGGATTAGTTTCTAATTATATAACATGAGGATATATATATTCATGGCTGTAATGTTTATTGTTTTGGTAAATTAATTCCATTAATCTATTCAAAATGTCACGCTCTACCAGAGGTTTCTGTAAAGAATAGAATAGAATAGAAGTTTTTAGCTCATATTCATGGTTTTGTAGTTCTCACAACTGTGAATTTGTGTCTCAGAAATAACATGACTCTTCTTCACAGCAAAAAATCTTCTAAAATAAACATAACAAGTTTAGAAATAAAGGGACATAGACCTAATTTTTTTTCTTTTATTCAGATGAAGCAAACAGTTTCCAGTTTACTTCTATTATCAAATTTGTTCATCCTCTTGGTTTCCTTTGTTGAAGGAGCAAAAATGCAATACTGAGAGCCACCTGAACACATTGAGTGAGCCATGCGCAGCCTGCAATGAGCAGCTAGCTCCCAGTAGTGCATTGCTGCTCCTGAGCCTACCTAGGTATGCTTTTCAACAAAGGCTAACAAGAGAATGAAGCAAATGATATATTAGAAATACATTGGAAAGGGTTGTTTAAAACTGTATGTTCTATCTGAATTGTGAAAGTTTAATATTTACTTTACTGTCCCTTTAATCCCATTCGCCTAGATTTAGAGTTTTGCGGCCAAAGGGGTGCGTTAGCTACGCATGCTTTTTTCTGGCCGCACCTTTTAAATACCCCTGGTATTTAGAGTTCACAGAATGGCTGCGTTAGGCTCCAAAAAAAGAGCGTATAGCATATTTACCGCAACTTCAACTCTCGATACCAGCGGTGCTTACGGACGCGGCCAGCTTCAAAAACGTGCTCGTGCACGATTCCCCCATAGAAAACAATGGGGCTGTTTGAGCTGAAAAAAAACCTAACACCTGCAAAAAAATCCGCGTTCAGCTCCTAACGCAGCCCCATTGTTTCCTATGGGGAAACACTTCCTACGTCTGCACCTAACACTCTAACATGTACCCCGAGTCTAAACACCCCTAACCTTACACTTATTAACCCCTAATCTGCCGCCCCCGCTATCGCTGACCCCTGCATATTATTTTTAACCCCTAATCTGCCGCTCCGTACACCCCCGCCACCTACATTATCCCTATGTACCCCTAATCTGCTGCCCTAACATCGCCGACCCCTATATTATATTTATTAACCCCTAATCTGCCACCCCCAACGTCGCCTCCACCTAACTACACTTATTAACCCCTAATCTGCCGACCGGACCTGAGCGCTACTATAATAAATGTATTAACCCCTAATCCGCCTCACTCCCGCCTCAATAACCCTATAATAAATAGTATTAACCCCTAATCTGCCCTCCCTAACATTGCCGACACCTAACTTCAAGTATTAACCCCTAATCTGCCGACAGGAGCTCACCGCTACTCTAATAAATTTATTAACCCCTAAAGCTAAGTCTAACTTTAACCCTAACACCCCCCTAAATTAAATATAATTTAAATCTAAGGAAATAAATTAACTATTATTAAATAAATTATTCCTATTTAAAGCTAAATACTTACCTGTAAAATAAACCCTAATATAGCTACAATATAAATTATAATTATATTATAGCTATTTTAGGATTTATATTTATTTTACAGGCAACTTTGTAATTATTTTAACCAGGTACAATAGCTATTAAATAGTTAAGAACTATTTAATAGCTAAAATAGTTAAAATAATTACAAAATTACCTGTAAAATAAATCTTAACCTAAGTTACAATTAAACCTAACACTACACGATCAATAAATTAATTAAATAAAATACCTACAATTATCTACAATTAAACCTAACACTACACTATCAATAAATACATTAAATACAATTCCTACAAATAAATACAATTAAATAAACTAACTAAAGTACAAAAAATAAAAAAGAACTAAGTTACAAAAAATAAAAAAATATTTACAAACATTAGAAAAATATTACAACAATTTTAAACTAATTACACCTACTCTAAGCCCCCTAATAAAATAACAAAGACCCCCAAAATAAAAAAAAATGCCCTACCCTATTCTAAATTACAAAAGTTCAAAGCTCTTTTACCTTACCAGCCCTTAAAAGGGCCCTTTGCGGGGCATGCCCCAAAGAATTCAGCTCTTTTGCCTGTAAAAAAAAAAACAATCAGCCAATCAGATTGAGCTCATATTCTATTGGCTGTTCTGATCAGCCAATAGAATGCAAGCTCAATCTGATTGGCTGATCGGATCAGCCAATCGGATTGAACTTGATTCTGATTGGCTGATTCCATCAGCCAATCAGAATTTTCCTACCTTAATTCCGATTGGCTGATAGAATCCTATCAGCCAATCGGAATTCGAGGTACGCCATCTTGGATGACGTCCCTTAAAGGAAGCTTCATTCTTCAGTTGGACGTCGAACAAAGAGGATGGATCCGCACCGGAGGTCTTCAAGATCAGCCGCTCGTCATCCGATGGAACAACATAGAAGATGCGGCTTCGATGAAGATGTTTGCCGGTCCGGATGTCCTCTTCTGCCCGGATAGGATGAAGATTTCTTCCCGAAGATGGACTTCTTCATTTGCCGCTTGGATCCAGACTTCAGCCCGAGGATGGACGTCACTCTTCAGCCCCCCTGCTTGGGCTTGGATCAAGACTTCGGACCCTCTTCTGGACCGATCGGTGAACCCGGTGAGGTGAAGACAAGGTAGGAAGATCTTCAGGGGCTTAGTGTTAGGTTTATTTAAGGGGGTTTGGGTTAGATTAGGGGTATGTGGGTGGTGGGTTGTAATGTTGGGGGGGGTATTGTATGTTTTTTTTTTTACAGGCAAAAGAGCTGAATTCTTTGGGGCATGCCCAGCAAAGGGCCCTTTTAAGGGCTGGTAAGGTAAAAGAGCTTTGAACTTTTGTAATTTAGAATAGGGTAGGACATTTTTTTTATTTTGGGGGTCTTTGTTATTTTATTAGGGGGCTTAGAGTAGGTGTAATTTAGTTTAAAATTGTTGTAATATTTTTCTAATGTTTGTAAATATTTTTTTATTTTTTGTAACTTAGTTCTTTTTTATTTTTTGTACTTTAGTTAGTTTATTTAATTGTATTTATTTGTAGGAATTGTATTTAATTTATTTATTGATAGTGTAGTGTTAGGTTTTATTGTAGATAATTGTAGGTATTTTATTTAATTAATTTATTGATCGTGTAGTGTTAGGTTTAATTGTAACTTAGGTTAGGATTTATTTTACAGGTAATTTTGTAATTATTTTAACTATTTTAGCTATTAAATAGTTATTAACTATTTAATAGCTATTGTACCTGGTTAAAATAATTACAAAGTTGCCTGTAAAATAAATATAAATCCTAAAATAGCTATAATATAATTATAATTTATATTGTAGCTATATTAGGGTTTATTTTACAGGTAAGTATTTAGCTTTAAATAGGAATAATTTATTTAATAAGAGTTAATTTGTTTCGTTAGATTTAAATTATATTTAACTTAGGGGGGTGTTAGGGTTAGACTTAGCTTTAGGGATTAATCCATTTATTACAGTAGCGGCGAGATTCGTTCGGCAGATTAGGGGTTAATATTTGAAGTTGGGTGTCGGCGATGTTAGGGAGGGCAGATTAGGGGTTAATACTATTTATTATAGGGTTATTGAGGTGGGAGTGAGGCGGATTAGGGGTTAATAACTTTATTATAGTAGCTGTGCGGTCCGCTCGGAAGATTAGGGGTTAATAAGTGTAGGCAGGTGGAGGCGACGTTGAGGGGGCAGATTAGGGGTTAATAAATATAATATAGGGGTCGGCGGTGTTAGGGGCAGCAGATTAGGGGTACATAAGGATAACGTAGGTGGCGGTCGGCAGATTAGGGGTTAAAAAAATGTAATCGAGTGGCGGCGATGTGGGGGGACCTCGGTTTAGGGGTACATAGGTAGTTTATGGGTGTTAGTGTACTTTAGAGCACAGTAGTTAAGAGATTTATAAACCGGCGTTAGCCCAGAAAGCTCTTAACTACTGACTTTTTTCTGCGGCTGGAGTTTTGTCGTTAGATTTCTAACGCTCACTTCAGCCACGACTCTAAATACCGGCGTTAGAAAGATCCCATTGAAAAGATAGGATACGCAAATGACGTAAGGGGATCTGCGGTATGGAAAAGTCGCGGCTGGAAAGTGAGCGTTAGGCCCTTTCCTGACTGACTCTAAATACCGGCGGTAGCCCAAAACAAGCGTTAGGAGCCTCTAACGCTGGTTTTCACGGCTACCGCCCAACTCTAAATCTAGGCCATTGTTTCCCTGCAATTCTATGTAAACAGAAACAACCCTTTAAAGGGACAGTGAAGCCACTTTTTTTCTTTCGTGATTCAGATAGAGCAGGCAATTTTAAGCAACTTTCTAATTTACTCCTATTATCAAATTTTCTTCATTCTCCTGGTATCTTTATTTGAAAAGCAAGAATGTAAGTTTAGATGCCAGCCCATTTTTGGTTAAAAACCTGGGTTGTTCTTTCTGAATGGTGGATAAATTCACCTACCAGTAAACAAGTGATGTCCAGCAATCTGAACCAAAAATTGGCTGGCTCCTTAACTTAGATGCCTTCTTTTTCAAATAAAGATAGCAAGAGAACGAACAAAAATTGATAATAGGAGTACATTTGAAAGTTGCTTAAAATTGCGTGCTCTGAAATCATCTGACTGCTACTCTAATAACCTAGGCTGACCATATTGCCGCTTTAAGAAGGGAGACATGAAAAATACATATGTCAGGGTTCTTATACAAAACAATTATTAAAACAGCCCTGACATATGTATTTTTCATATGTGTCCCTTTTTAAAGCGGCAATATGGTCACCCTAAATAACCCCTAAACCGTCACTTAGCCCACCTTAAATTACCCCACTACACTACTAACCCCTAAACCGCCACATACCCACATTTCAAACTACTACGCTACGCTATTGACCCCTAAACCGCCACACCCCCACATTGCAAAGTACCCTGCTACACTATCAACCCATAAACCGCTACATTCCCCACTGCAAAGTACCCACTAACCTCTAACCGCCCTATCCAGCTAAAACCCCTAATGATAGACAGCCACTCGTAATCTAGAAGACCTTCATTGTTATCATTAAGGTAACAATTATTGTTCTTTAGTTAAATAAACTGTTTAACTTAAGAAAAATAATCATTAGCTTTATAATAACAATTTAAATAGAACTATTTAAATTGTTGTTATTAAGGTAATGATTATTTTTCTGCTTCCAATAAAGTACAGCTGACAAGCTAATCAAATATGAATGATTAACCTATAAACTGGAGATAGTTCACCTCCCAATAATTTCATAATTATCCAAGTATTTCTAAAGTTAAATAACTAAATCAGTCTCTTTCTGATATAACAGGAAAAATAATCTGAAACATTCTAAAAATGAAACATTTATTTAGAAAATTATGATTTAAATTTAGGGCCAGTTCCATCCTCTCTCCTCTTCTTTTGACTATTCACTTCAACAGAGAATTCAAACACATTAACATAATGCTCTTTGTGAATTTTTCTTTAATGTCTTTGGTTTTAATTGAATGTGGAGGGAATGCACTAAGCAGGGATATGTATCGCCCTAAATTGCTACTCTAGGACCAGGCTCAGCTAGCAAATTATCTATTTTTTTAAGCATGTACTGTTTGTCCCTTTAGTAATAAACCCTAGAGATTCTTCACTGTCACAGCTAGTTTCTGAAGAAATGTTAGTTTGTGCATGGGAAAAAACTGAGGGCTTCAGCCTGGCCCTGAGTGTGACTAGGTGCTGTGACAACCGGCTGGTCACTGTCCGTTAATATTGAAGGTGCCTCATTTGTAGCAGCAGCCTGTCCAAAGTCAGGGTATCCCTGGGGCCCGAAGGTGCATATCTGTGTGTCTTCTGGTAAGCCATGTATTCCTGTAAAAAGGAAACATCCAGAGTACATTGGAGAGGAGGAAGGGGCCAGCCATGTTTGTGATAAGATGGATCTCCTGCCAGAGTTGTGCAACACCCATAGCCAGGGCCGCCATCAGGGGGTGACAGGGGTGACTCCTGTCAGGGGCCCAATGGGCCAGGGGGCCTCATGAGGCAAGAACAACTATTATTTAAAACATTTTTTTTTTAATTTTGGCAGCCACCAGAGGGTACTACAGCAGAGTGCTATTGAGCATGGGAAATGTTATTACCAGGAGTAAAGCATTAGCATTTAAGAGGATTTCTGAGTGTGCACTAAACCACTATGCACAGTGTGAGACCGACTTGGCAATTAAGTTTGTACAGTGTGTGCCTGAGTCAGACGGCAGATCACTTTCATTTGGACTTACTTAGTAAATGTTTTTTATTTCTTTGTGCAATTTTGGATTGTAACTTCAGTGTGGTAGTAGTTGTATGGTGGGGCCATTTAGCAATATGCAGCAGTGTATTTATGATTATTTAACAATGCTGTAGAAATTCTATATTTAAAGCCATGCAGAAATGGAAGATATACACAAATGGAAGATATGAGTTTTTTTTTATTAATATATATATTTTTATTACATTCCAGTTTACTGCCCCTTTATGCAAGGACTTTCCAGATGCAAGGAGGCATTTTATCTAAGATTTTTACATCTGCATAAAATGTTATACTCTCAGACTAAGATTGCTCAGTATTTGAAATGAGACAGGTTAACTTGACACTGTTCAGTTTACACTACATCTGACTTAATTTTGAAATACATACAAACAAGCCTGAATCCTGCATTTAACCAGATCTAATGGTATAATACTGAGTACCAAAGCTTATTGTTCCACCAAGACCATATAGAGTACAGCATTTTCAAAATCCATAAGTACAGCTGACAGATGGGAACATTTGTACACCATATTTGAAGTGGTGCTCTTGGTTGGGGAAAAAACAAAATCATATGTCAACCTTTCAAAAGTACTTTTCTTCATCTAGCCATCTACCCAGATCATTAATGTACAATTTTGAATTCACAGAATTATTTTTGTTTGCACATTTACAAATATGATTCTTTAAAAAAAAGTGATCTCTTAATTTCCGCAATATTTTTATCTTGCATGTCACACACTGTTGATTTAGGGGATGCAATGTGCAGAAATTTTACCCCTTGTGAGTGTTTCTGTGGGTGTCTGTGTTTATGTCTTTGTGTTTTTGTTTGTGTCTTTATGAATGTGTATGTATTTTTTTCCGTGGGCCTCTCTGTGAAGGTGGGTGTGTATGTCTTTGTGCATTTTCTGTGGATGCCTGTAAGAGTGTGTGCGTATGTCTTTGTGCTTTTTCTATGGGTGTCTCTGTGAGGGTGTGTGTATGTATGTCTTTGTGTATTTTCTGTGGATGTCTCTGTGAGGGTGTGTGTATGTCTGTGTGTTTTCTGTGGGAGTCTTTGTGAGGGTATGTGTATGCCTGTGCATTTTTTTGTGGGTGTCTCTGTGAGAGTGTGTGTTTATGTCTTTGTGTGTTTTCTGTGGGTGTCTCAGTGAGGGTGTGTATGTATGTCTTTGTGTGTTTTTTATGTGGTTATCTCTGTGTGTGTGTGTCTTTGTGTGTTTTCTGTGGGTGTCTGTGTGTGTGTGTGTATGTCTTTGTGTGTTTTCTGAGGCTGTCTCTGTCGGTGTTTCCTTGGGTGTATGTGCAAGTTTGTATTTGAGTTTGTGTGGGTGTGTCCATTGTCTGTTCCTTTTTAGGACATTTTGACCTTACTACTGATTATTCACATCTTTCTACAGACATTGAGATTAATGAGACCTTTCCGGAAGTCACCAATCCAGCATTTAACCTTTAAATTATTGTTTAGGCAGTTCAGGGCCCTTCCTTTCAGCCACTGCATGCTGTTATCATTATTTAGTTGGCATCTCCCTTGACAAATAGATAATCAGAACTCCATATTTTGTTTTGTAAATCTCCATTTTTGACAAAACTGTAGTCTACCTCATTACTTGTCATTGTAAATAAGTGCTGAGTGTCTGTCTGGGTGTCTGTGTCTAAGTGTGTGTGTTTCTTTGCGTGTCTGCTAGAGTGTCTATATGTGAATCCTTATGTGTGAGTGTGTGTTTCAGTGTATGAGTGAGTTTGTGTGTCTCTGTGTTTGTGTGTTACTACCTTTACAACATTTCCAAGTTTGACTACACTTAAGAATAAAATGCATATACGTTTTAGTTACTTGGTAAAAAATTGCACATGTCAAAGGGGGGGGGGCTGATAAATGGTTAAGTCATGGGCCCCAATATTTCTAGTGGCGTCCCTGCCCATAGCTCCTACCTGATCTGCTGACACTCTTCATCAATTGACCTGAATGCCTAGTTTACTGAAATTGCTCCTGGTCAGAGTTATTATTGGCACTGCTAGTCTGGGCCAGCAGCAATAGATCATTTTGGGGCATTACACTGTTAGCTTCATTTTCAGGATTATCCACAGAATTAGCCTCAGGGTTGCACCATTGAGCATTACCAGCCATGTTAGGCTTCTGCTGGCCAGATATATGAGACATTCTCACATCTGTGGCCTGCTGAGGTCTAGAATGATTGTACTGCATTAGGCTACTATGCCTCCTGCCTATTATTTTGGCCATCTATGTGGGGAGTTTCCTGCATTGCTAGACCTTTATCTGGAGACTCTTGAGCTTGCACCCCAGTTGTGTGCTCCACAGTGTGCCAGATTAACACCCCCAAAGCCGCTGCTCTCCCCGCCACCAAGTAACTAATGAAACCCAAATATATATTTTCTCAACCTGTTGCACTCTCTTTTTTGACTTTCCAACTGTTTTGGATTGCTTTCCTCAACTTTAAAATCAAGAATCTTTTTTTAGCACTAAACCATCACTGAAAATCCCTCTCTTGGGAGAAATACATTCAGAGAAGACAGGAAAGAGATATTTTTTTAAATCAAAAGGTTAAAGCTGAAGATCTAAGATCTCGGTCATTTTACTATAGACATGGAGGAAGGGCAGGGAAATTCCTAGCGAATTTGGTTAAACACAAACAAAAGAAACACAATTGAGTCCATTAAGGTAAATATTGTTAAAATAGTAGACATACAACTTATAAGAAATCATGTAAGAGACTACTTTGTTCAAGTTTTTTCAGATGTTCCGATTGACCATCAGATCAAGCAAGCCTTTTGGGATCAAATTAATATCCCACAAATTAATAATACGACAAGCAGAAAGGTAATGCGCTTACCGGAGACCGTGGTACTGTGCTGTGACCAGTACTACTAAGCCTGCTAGCACTTAAGTCAGTGGCTAGTACACTGTCAGATCTGATTCCTCCCGGGGCTTTATCCTGGGGCCAAGGAATGGTGCTGTGAGCGTTTCTATGTCCAGCAACTGAGGTGTGTTGCTCAATTGGATTTAAAACAGAAATCGAGTGAACAACTTCCCAAGTTTAAAAGATTTCAAATCAGCTTTATTATAACGCGTTTCTCAACCACCAAGGGTCGTTTCTTCAGATATCAAAGCGAATAAAAACTATTACAAAACTTGACAATTTATACACATTGGATACATAAAAAGGAAGTTGTCACATAAATTACAAACCAATGAAAAACATTTCAAGACTCACCTGAGAGGCCAAACAAAGGGCTTCACAGGTGTTACAATGGGTGTGGAAACAGCATTGAAAGGTCATAATTATTTAAAATTGAATCAGCTGTAGACTTCAGCTAAAAGAAGGTCTTAGATCCATAAGCATAGTATATTAAAAAAGACACAAAGACAAAAAATTAAAAAATACAAAATACATAAAAGCCAAAATCTGCAATTCCAAATATCAAATTTAAAATTATATAAATTGTTTTTGTATATTAACATATGATGCTCAAAGAAATTGCACCTGTAAAATATATGGGATGTGATAAAAATCAAATAATCTAAAATGAGAGAACCATGACAAGTTCAAGTGTGTATTGTAATGTGTATGAGAATACACCTAGAATGTTTGACATTTTTGTAGATCTTAACCACTTTACACGCAAATTGACACTACAGAAATATTTTGCTAACAAAAAACTCAAATCGAGTAAAATAGCCAATCCCAATATACAAGTCATATTAACTGATCCAATGCCATCGAACAAAGATCTAACATGCATATATTCACAAACTGAAGATCTCACTACCCATTTATTTAATGAATACATACACACTGATGTCAAAATCAAATCAAATTTCAATCCGACCAATGTAAAAAAAGATTATATTGAACTCTTCCAAAGCATGGTTTTGGAAGACTTCGAGAAAGCATTACATTCCAAAAAACAAAAGACAAACTATGCTTATCTAAGTCACAAAAAAGCTGTCCATAGTTTACAAAACAATCCCAATATCATTATCCACGATGCCGATAAAGGCGGAGGAATAATTATACAAAATTTAGAGGATTATATTACAGAAGCAAATAGGATATTGGATGATAACAATTATTACAGGATTTTACACCAAGATCCGACTAACACATATCTACAAACATACACTAAACTCATAGACAAAGGTTTTTCCTTAAAGATATTAAATAAGAACGAAAAAGATTTTTTAAAAATACAAAATCCCAGCATAGCCCACTATTACCACCTACCAAAAATACATAAAAATAAAAATAATCCACCAGGACGTCCCATTATCGCTGGAATAGGCAATCTTACATATAATCTGTCATATTTTGTAGATCAGCATCTTCAAAAACATGTAACAACATTACCTTCATACATCAAGGACAGCTCCCATTTACTGCAACTTTTGAATAACATCAGTATAGAAGGCAAAAATTTATTGTGGATAACATGCGACGTCAGTTCGCTATACTCCAATATCTCACATACATTAGGTTTACAAGCAATTGAACATTTCCTTAAAAAGGACATTTATTTACCAGACCTACAACGTGATTTTATTTTAGAAAGCATTCTTTTTATACTCCAACACAATTATTTCTTATATCAAGACACTTTTTATTTGCAGACTAAAGGTACGGCCATGGGGACCAGGTTTGCCCCAAGTTTTGCCAACCTATTTATGGGATTATTTGAAGAAAAGTACATCCATTCGGCAAACTTGGGGTCAGACCTGGTCTTCTATGGCCGCTATATAGATGATTTGATTTTTCTTTGGGGAGGGGACAATATTACAGCAACCAAATTTACAGAATATCTCAACCAAAATGATATGGGTATCGAATTTACAGCTAACATTCAAACTACACATATTGAATATTTGGACTTAAATCTAAGTATTGATAACAATCAAATTAAATCAAAAACCTATTTCAAAGATGTAGACAGCAACAGTTTTCTCAATTACAAGAGCAACCATCACAAAAAGTGGATCCATAATATCCCTTACAGCCAATTTCGAAGAATCAGACGAAATTGCACAGACAACAGTACTTTTTTGGAACAAAGCCAAATCCTATACAATAGGTTTTTAGAAAAAGAATATCCCCGATATCTATTAGATAGATCTCTAGAAAGGGCATCATCATTAAATAGAAATGATATTCTAACCAACAATAAAAAAGCGAATAGTCAATCACAAGACACCATGACAAGAGAGACGCTTTTTATAACACAATTCAATTCCGATTTTCAACAATTAGAACATATATTACACAAACATTGGCACATCATCCAAAGAGATCCCATACTTAAACATCTGGTAAAAGAAAAACCAAAAATAGTTTATAGAAGAGCTCCTACATTAAGAAGCAAACTAGCCCCCAGCAAAAAAGTCAAACATATTCAGAGAACAAATAAAAATCACATTCAAATACCAAATAAAGGTCTGTTTGGGTTATGTGGGCTATACAAATGCGGCAAATCTGGCTGTGGGACATGCAAAATTATTAAATCTGGCATAAAAATTTTTAAATCCACAGTCACAGGGGAAAATTTTCAGATTTCCATTTTTTTCAACTGTGAGTCCTCCTACACAGTATACCTCATGGAGTGCATATGTGGCCTCCAGTACGTAGGCCGCACATCAAGGAGACTTCGTACGAGGTGGGGTGAACACCATTGAAACTGTAAGAACAGTAAAAAAAAGAAGATCAAACACAGCATACCCCATCATTGCTTGACAAAACATAATGGAAATCCCTATATCTATAATTACATTCCGATTGATTTTGTTCCAAAAAATAATGATTACAATAGACTACTCAAATTGAGACAACGTGAAACATTTTGGATATATCGTTTAAGAACACTATATCCATTGGGGCTCAATGCCAATTTAGATCTGGCAGCCTTCAATTGATTGACACCACCACTACAGTTAACTATTTTACCCTCTGGTTTCACAACCCCTATACACCCCCAAATTATAATATAGCCTTTATTCCATTATTTTGCTTTTTTTGTACCATATCCATACACTTATTACATCTAACATCAAATCCATACATTTACATTTGTGACAATATGGATGCATTGTTTTCTGCGTCTGAGTGCCTATTGTAGCAACAATTGCAGTTCATCCATTTTTGATATTGAACTCAACATCACTTTCACACCACTTTATACCATATATCTAAATTTATACTCATAAGACTTCATATACACCAACACACTATAACCTTTTTTGTTATAACTAATAATACACAAGATACATGCATTCACAATGTTTCACAATATATGCACTTTTTTTTTCATCAACAATACAGAGGTCTGTACATTATTCCAACACCTTACACACATGCCAAATACATACCGTTTAATACTTTTTTGAATCTCATAACTCTTTCCATAGTGGCAAGAATAAAAACATAAATGGAGATTAGTTTTTCGACATTATGCAAAAATAGCTTTAAAATAGATGTCTATCAAACATACTGTCAATAAGCATTATACACAAATAGCTCCAAAAATAGAGGCCTATTTAGTACACTGTTAATAAACAATAGAGATGTCCTTAGGTTTTTTCAATTTTATCGATATTGCTAGTACAACTCACCAACAGACAGATCGTAACATCATTTTTGTCCTTACATTTCACACATGCACCCTCCTTTCCATCAACAATATTGAGGTCTGTCCCTTTTTCATACATGTTACATTTTTGTCAAAGACATATCGTCTAATATTTTCCATGGAATTCTATAACTCATCTGATAGTGGTGAGATCAGAAACAAATGGAGATTAGTTTTTAGGCACTATGTACAAACAGCCTTGAAAATAGATGCCTATTAAGTATACTGCTAACATCTAAGATGTTCATGGGCTATCCAATATTGCTAGCATACCAAAAAACAGTCTTCAGCACTACCATGTTCTTACATTCCATTACAATAAATGCTAACTAACAACACTCCATGCAAGATTCGCACACTAGTATATTTTTTACATTTTAGTTTTACTACTTAGAATTGAAATATACCAAGTACAGACACATCTCTCGTTGCAAATGTCCCTTTAAATATAAAAAAAACATTAAATACACTTTCTCGTCTTTTACTTATAATAGATCTTACTTGCTTTTTTATATAACCATTATTGTTGTTTTTCTATGCACACATACCATGATCGCACATTAGGTATCATTTCACACATCATTTATATACCAGCTTGGAATTAATATTTGGATATATTTCTATATCCAATGCATTGCAAATAGCCCTTTAAATATACAACAAATATCCCTTTAAATATACAACAAAATTCTCATACACATTACAATACACACTTGAACTTGTCATGGTTCTCTCATTTTAGATTATTTGATTTTTATCACATCCCATATATTTTACAGGTGCAATTTCTTTGAGCATCATATGTTTATATACAAAAACAATTTATATAATTTTAAATTTGATATTTGGAATTGCAGATTTTGGCTTTTATGTATTTTGTATTTTTTAATTTTTTGTCTTTGTGTCTTTTTTAATATACTATGCTTATGGATCTAAGACCTTCTTTTAGCTGAAGTCTACAGCTGATTCAATTTTAAATAATTATGACCTTTCAATGCTGTTTCCACACCCATTGTAACACCTGTGAAGCCCTTTGTTTGGCCTCTCAGGTGAGTCTTGAAATGTTTTTCATTGGTTTGTAATTTATGTGACAACTTCCTTTTTATGTATCCAATGTGTATAAATTGTCAAGTTTTGTAATAGTTTTTATTCGCTTTGATATCTGAAGAAACGACCCTTGGTGGTTGAGAAACGCGTTATAATAAAGCTGATTTGAAATCTTTTAAACTTGGGAAGTTGTTCACTCGATTTCTGTTTTAAATCCAATTGAGCAACACACCTCAGTTGCTGGACATAGAAACGCTCACAGCACCATTCCTTGGCCCCAGGATAAAGCCCCGGGAGGAATCAGATCTGACAGTGTACTAGCCACTGACTTAAGTGCTAGCAGGCTTAGTAGTACTGGTCACAGCACAGTACCACGGTCTCCGGTAAGCGCATTACCTTTCTGCTTGTCGTATTATCCTTTTTAAAGCAATATCACGCTATGTGGCGCCCTCTCCATTTCTCTTCTTAAACAGTGCCATCCCTGCTCTCTGGGAACAAGAGGAGCTGCCTACACAGGAACCTTTGGATTAAAAAGACCACCAGACCGATATAGGACTGTAATCATCTCTTCCTAGACTCGTTATTTGAGTGAGACACACTTGGCGAGAACGGAGTAACTATTTGTGGGATTTGTCATTATTGTTTGGGTTTTATTAATACTTGTATTTTGCATTTTATATTATCTATAGTAGCGCGCCTTCGTATCTCCCAGTGAGATACTACACCATTATATGCACAGGGTACTCACACTTTCGCACAGCACACCAGTGTGCTTGTGGAAGCGGGCTGGCACTCAGAGCTGACCAGCTGGCTCTCTCCGGCTCTTTTCTGGATACGGTGGCTTTCCTGTATGTTGGGCTGTCTGGTAATGGTGTGCTTGTATTGAAACTCCAGGTTCAAATGTTTTAAAACCTTTTATTGCACAAAGTTCACAAGCCCAAATTTAAAAGAATACAGATAAAATATTGCTACGCGTTTCTCGGCCCTCCTGGCCGTTTCATCAGGCATATAAACTACATTAAAAACTCGGCTTTTTATTGCCGCCACTACCAAACAGTTTCTGAGGCCCTCCCCTTTCTCATTAAGTGTATGCAGATGAGCCTGACGTTATCATGTGTTGGGTGATGCCCTCTGCCCAGTATTCACTATTATCATCACCCAACACATGATAACGTCATTTATCATACACGCCCTTATAGCTTCACATGATAGTCAGTAATAGGCACATTTGGGACAATAATCATTATATACTAGGGATAGCATAACTAATAATGCGTAATAATTTACGCACGATCATAAGAAATATGTAGTCACACGATACCTTCTCATAGCTGAGTAAATAAAGTGACATCATGATATTCCAATATCTAATAATAGTTTACCTATAGTCTTATAGATACTAAACAAATTTCTTTACTGACTTTCTATTATTATGTGTTCTGGTATTGATTCACTATTAAGTCTAACGATCTGGGGTTCCAATTTTTTAGTTTGGGACCCGTGTCTCACTACAAAATTAGCCGATAGCATAGAGTGTTAATGTAACAACTATTTCTTTAAATCATGTTAAGATGCAAAACTTATATCATGATGATTAATTTGATAGACTGAATGGCGATTGCATTGCTCCTATGCAAAAACAACAAATAGGGGTGTGTAAATATTTATCGAGAATAGAACCTTGTGATTGGTCCGTTCTTCCACCTATCAAAGGGACGAGTTTTTGTTTCTAAATTGTCGATTTCCGATACAAAGGAATGTATCAACATTAAGTTACTATTATTATATAATGCTCACTGTTGCAATTCGCTACTAAAGATCACTGTGTTTGTTAGAAAGCAATATGTATTTCAACATTTATAAACTCCATTTAGTCAGCACCTGCTTCTAAATGTATCAGCAATGATAGGCTCATCTGCATACACTTAATGAGAAAGGGGAGGGCCTCAGAAACTGTTTGGTAGTGGCGGCAATAAAAAGCCGAGTTTTTAATGTAGTTTATATGCCTGATGAAACGGCCAGGAGGGCCGAGAAACGCGTAGCAATATTTTATCTGTATTCTTTTAAATTTGGGCTTGTGAACTTTGTGCAATAAAAGGTTTTAAAACATTTGAACCTGGAGTTTCAATACAAGCACACCACTACCAGACAGCCCAACATACAGGAAAGCCGCCGTATCCAGAAAAGAGCCGGAGAGAGCCAGCTGGTCAGCTCTGAGTGCCAGCCCGCTTCCACAAGCACACTGGTGTGCTGTGCCAAAGTGTGAGTACCCTGTGCATATAATACTTGGAGCTCATGCCGAATTGTACCGATTGATACACACATTTGTGTGCCTCTCTTCTTTTGTCTTACTAAGTAACTGAATACACTTATATTGGAACATCTTGTCATATTTGTAAAAGAACGCTGTCTCTGTTCTCTCTTTCAGCGCAATCCATCTTGTTGCAAAGACTTTCTTTCTGTTCACTTTGGAAGTTTTTTTACAAGCAAGTTTTTTTTTTATCCAAAAAGACTTTTAGGAGTCTAGTCCTCCTATTAACTATCGGCTAGATTTAGAGTTTTGTCGGTAAGGACCCGCATATCTAACGCGGGCTTTTTTCTGGCCGCACCTTTAAAATAACTCTGGTATTGAGAGTCCACAGAATGGCTGCGTTAGGCTCCAAAAAAGGAGCGTAGAGCATATTTAACGCAACTTCAACTCTCGATACCAGAGTTGCTTACGGACGCGGCCAGCCTCAAAAACGTGCTCGTGCACGATTGCCCCATAGGAAACAATGGGGCTGTTTGAGCTGAAAAAAAACCTAACACCTGCAAAAAAGCCGCGTTCAGCTCCTAACGCAGCCCCATTGTTTGCTATGGGGAAACACTTCCTACTTCTGCACCTAACACCCTAACATGTACCCCGAGTCTAAACACCCCTAACCTTACACTTATTAACCCCTATTCTGCCGCCCCCGCTATCGCTGACCCCTGTATATTATTTTTAACCCCTAATCTGCCGCTCCGTAAACCGCCGCTACTTACATTATCCCTATGTACCCCTAATCTGCTGCCCCCAACACCGCCGACTGCTATATTATATTTATTAACCCCTAATCTGCCCCCCACAACGTCGCCTCCACCTGCCTACACTTATTAACCCCTAATCTGCCGAGCGGACCACACCGCTATTATTATAAAGTTATTAACCCCTAATCCGCCTCACTAACCCTATAATAAATAGTATTAATCCCTAATCTGCCCTCCCTAACATCGCCGACACCTAACTTCAATTATTAACCCCTAATCTGCCGACCGGAGCTCACCGCTATTCTAATAAATGTATTAACCCCTAAAGCTAAGTCTAACCCTAACACTAACACCCCCCTAAGTTAAATATAATTTAAATCTAACGAAATTAATTAACTCTTATTAAATAAATTATTCCTATTTAAAGCTAAATACTTACCTGTAAAATAAACCCTAATATAGCTACAATATAAATTATAATTATATTTTAGCTATTTTAGGATTAATATTTATTTTACAGGTAACTTTGTATTTATTTTAACCAGGTACAATAGCTATTAAATAGTTAAGAACTATTAAATAGCTAAAATAGTTAAAATAATTACAAATTTACCTGTAAAATAAATCCTAACCAAAGTTACAATTAAACCTAACACTACACTATCAATAAATAAATTAAATACAATTCCTACAAATAACTACAATGAAATAAACTAACTAAAGTACAAAAAATAAAAAAGAACTAAGTTACAAAAAATAAAAAAATATTTATAAACATAAGAAAAATATTACAACAATTTTAAACTAATTACACCTACTCTAAGCCCCCTAATAAAATAACAAAGCCCCCCAAAATAAAAAAAATGCCCTACCCTATTCTAAATTACTAAAGTTCAAAGCTCTTTTACCTTACCAGCCCTGAACAGGGCCCTTTGCGGGGCATGCCCCAAGAAGTTCAGCTCTTTTGCCTGTAAAAAAAAAACATACAATACCCCCCCCCCAACATTACAACCCACCACCCACATACCCCTAATCTAACCCAAACCCCCCTTAAATAAACCTAACACTAAGCCCCTGAAGATCTTCCTACCTTATCTTCACCATACCAGGTTCACCGATCGATCCAGAAGAGCTCCTCCGATGTCCTGATCCAAGCCCAAGCGGGGGGCTGAAGAGGTCCATGATCCGGCTGAAGTCATCATCCAAGCGGGAGCTGAAGAGGTCCATGATCCGGCTGAAGTCTTCATCCAAGCGGGAGCTGAAGAGGTCCATGATCCGGATGAAGTCTTCTATCAACGGCATCTTCAGGATTCTATCAGCCAATCAGAATTAAGGTAGGAATATTCTGATTGGCTGATGGAATCAGCCAATCAGAATCAAGTTCAATCCGATTGGCTGATTCAGTTAATAAGTGTAGGCAGGTGGAGGCGACGTTGAGGGCGGCAGATTAGGGGTTAATAAATATAATATAGGGGTCGGCGGTGTTAGGGGCAGCAGATTAGGGGTACATAGCTATAATGTAGGTGGCAGCGCTTTGCGGTCGGCAGATTAGGGGTTAATTATTGTAGGTAGCTGGCGGCGACGTTGTGGGGGGCAGGTTAGGGGTTAATAAATATAATACAGGGGTCGGCGGTGTTAGGGGCAGCAGATTAGGGGTACATAAGTATAACGTAGGTGGCGGTCGGCAGATTAGGGGTTAAAAAAATTAATCGAGTGGCGGCGATGTGGGGGGACCTCGGTTTAGGGGTACATAGGTAGTTTATGGGTGTTAGTGTACTTTAGAGCACAGTAGTTAAGAGCTTTATGAACCGGCGTTAGCCCAGAAAGCTCTTAACTACTGACTTTTTTTTTCTGCGGCTGGAGTTTTGTCGTTAGATTTCTAACGCTCACTTCAGACACGACTCTAAATACCGGAGTTAGAAAGATCCCATTGAAAAGATAGGATACGCAAATGACGTAAGGGGATCTGCGGTATGGAAAAGTCGCGGCTGAAAAGTGAGCGTTAGACCCTTTTTTGAGTGACTCCAAATACCGGCGGTAGCCTAAAACCAGCGTTAGGAGCCTCTAACGCTGGTTTTCACGGCTACCGCCAAACTCCAAATCTAGGCCTAAATTAATAATCCTTTTCAAATCTGGATTTTAACATTTTTGCTCTTGAGGTCTTTTCCTATTCAATATACTATCTGTATTATATTCTAGAGAATGGTTATTCTGATTTCCTCTTGGGACTGTACTACTATTTCTATGGAAATTGGTACTCGTTTTCAGGATTCTTTAGAATTTGAATATAATTTTAGTAGAGCATATTCACGTACTGTTTATATTTTTAGCTCAGCTTTATCTGTGGCTGACATTTCTGTTCTCTCAATCTTTGTTGAACAGTTAGCATAAACAGTTTCAGATTCTCAAGTATATAACTCTGTTTATTTACTTTAGATGTATTCATTTAATTATGTTTACTATATCTATTATTATGATTTCAAATATTTTTTTATTATCTCTATCTTGTTAGGATAATAATTTGTTTGATTTCTATTATCTCCACTATTTCTGGAGGAGGTTTAGAGTTTTTTCTGCCCTACTTTTTGTCCGGTGATGTAAATCAGTTGGTGAATGTCCTGACTACAAACGCTTGTTCTAGATCCAAGGGTCATAGATTCATTTCCCGGCAGGGTTATATACAGCCCTTTGGCCCTTTGAGATCAATTTATTGTGTACCATTTATTTGGGTAATAATAACAACTGTTTTTTTATCAGCTGCAAATTTGGTTAACTCCGAGTGTAAGCACTGAAAAAGCATTTTTTTTTCATCCTTCTGGGAGAAAAATGCTATAAAATTACTAGTTGTTAGACTGCATGAAGGTGTGGTTCTCAAACCAGTCCTTCTGGTGGGGGGCAAATTAAATTGTTTTTGGATGAAATCAGTCCAAAATCTATATTATTCTTAGGGTTTGAATCGATTTTTAGAATGAGACCTCCTATGGGAAGAATCTTTCTTTCTCAGTACACTCTGTGAATTTTTTTCAGGAGTGATCTTTACCAGTTCTTTTAGCAGGAACAGGGTTTGGGTTTCTATTCAATTCTATTCTTTGTCCCAAAACAAAAATGTTTATTCAGTCCAATCTTGGATCTGAAGACTTTAATATTGTTTTGTTAGAGCCTCAACTTTTAAGTTAGCGATTATAAGGACTATTATGCCTTTTTGTTCAGCAAGGTCATTTCATGTCCACTCCATTTTTCAGGATGTTTATCCTCATATTTTATTTCATTCAGACCACTTGTGGTTTCTGAGATTTTCCTTTTTAGATAAGCTTTACCAATTTATCGCTTTTCCATTTGGTCTAGCGACAGCTATATGGATCTTTTCAAAGGTTCTTGGTGCCCTTCTTTCTGTTTTCAGATAGTAGGGAATTGTGTTGCTTCCTTATTTGGATGGTATCTTGGTATTAGCTTAAACTTTTCTTTTATTAAAGCCGGAAAGATAGCTCAACATGCTAATGCACTGTGGCTGAGCTCTGTAGCAACCTGAGGGTTGCAGGTTGGATTCCCGGTGAGGTCCATTCAGCCTTTCATCCTTCAGAGGTCGATTAAATGAGCAGCGTCTTGAGTCCCTTACAGGTGATTTGACACGCTTTACAAGTACCCAATACATACATATGAAAGAGCAATATTCAAATATATGGACTTTTCTTTTTTTGGAATCTCTCATGAATCAACTAAGTTTTGTTCCTTCAATACATGGTTAGAGGATTTAATTTACCTAAGAGTTTTGTGATTCCTCAGACAAGGCTCACTTCTTTTTGGGTTTCTAGATGGATTCTGTGTTCATGTCTTTGACTTTATCGGACAAAAGTCAATTGTAATTGGCGTTAGCCTGTCTAAATTACAGTCTAGGCGGAGTCTAGCCAAGCTCTAAGATGGCAGCTTAACTTGGTAGCTCCGTGCAGTAATTAAAGACTATCACTATAATAGCATGTTTATTCAGCTCTACATTCCTGCATAAGCTTATGTCGAGAGGCATCTAAGGTGAAGCTATCCCACCGGAGAACATTTGCTACGGTAAAGCTAATAGCAACAGCGGTTTCACTTCTGAGGCCTAACGCAGTTTACAGCCTGCCACGCACCGGAGCTAACACTGTCAGAGACTGCTCTTATGACCGGCCTGCTATCACATCAGCTACAGACTCACCCGGGTAGTGCAGAAGCAAGAGGACAATAGACAAGAGGGAGGTATCCCCAAAAAGAGACCAGAAAGTACGGGGTGAGTGACGCGGCATAACCCGGCAACGGGAAGACAGCAACGCAATTACCGCGCTTGCCGCGGCTTCCATATTACGGCCAGCTCAATCGGAGGAGGTATACAGGGGTCATACAATCTCATTAAATTCTTAGACCTACCCGGTTGAATAGGCTCCACCATCAAGAGTAGTAGTGTCCCACGAGGACTTGCCTAACAGACAAAGGCAGTACAGGCTGCGCAGCATACACACTGCATAGTGACAGAGGGAGATACTGGGCGAAGTCAGGAGAGATTTTAACTGGCATATTTGCTTTATTTTTTGGCACAATAAATGAACAGTGACGCCCTAATGGGTCTATAACATTGGTGTGATACCCACTGACATCTGAGAGGTGGGAAAGGAATAGAACAAGCAAGACAATAGGGTCACTGAGCACCTATACATCCAGTGCGCAGGACTTTTAAAGCCTCACATTTCCTCTGGGACACTTTGGAGTCATTTGCTGACAAGACCTAATTTTGGGTTTCTCTGTGAAAGTTCTTGCAAATCTGCTGAGTCTTAGACTGGTGCTTATCTAACATGGCCGCCAGGAAACCCAATAAACCAGATAGAAATCAGAAATCAACGGCATTAGACCAATACCTCAAGCCAGCAAAGGGACTAACAGTAACAGAACCAGCTGAGGAGGAGGAGGAAGGGAGCCAGGCTACCGCTTTAAATACATCAGACCCCTCTGGAAGGACTACAAGTTTAACAAAAGCTGAATTTCACACATTGGTCTCTAAAGAAGATATGGCCTCAGGCCTAGAAAAACTAATGAATAAAATTGACAATCTGCACTCCTCTGTTACAGGCAGTCTAGCTGAGATAAAACAAGATCTGTCTGAGCTAGGGGATAGAGTGGAGGCGGTAGAGAATGATCAAGAGTCTATAGCTGAAGGCATGGCAACTAACTCCGAGTCAATTGCTTCTCACCAGCAACAAATTCTAGACCTCCTTTACGCCCTCTTACATCCATGCTGAGGAAGCAAAATATCCCATATAGATGGGGATATCCTTTTGCCCTACATATTTCCCACAACCACAAGTTGTTCACTATTAGATCTGCGCAAGACATCCCGGAGCTATGCCAATATCTCAACATTGACTTGCCAGTTTTGCCGGAGGACTCTGTCATTCCACAGCACTCTACGAGTAAAGAGCAGCAGAATCCGGTGAGAAAAGCTAGATGGACCAAAGTGGCAAAAAAGAAAAAAGTTAAAACATGAACTGATCCACTAGGTAATACTGGTAATGTTTTGAGTTGCTGTATGTTCTCCTAGTGTGGGATGGGATTTGATTATATGACCATTTCAGAAATGCTTATACTAATTTAGCTCATTTACTAATTGTTCTAAACATGCTAATTTTAGAAACACTGCACATTCCTACCTTTTTTATGTTAGACATATGAATGTGCCAAGACACTCAGGTAATCAAACTGTTCTTATTGTTCAATACAGGTTTTTATTATGTTTGCTGCCAAATTGTTTTCTTGTAAATAATAGATGCTGTGGAAATTATATATCTACTGTGATATTTCTATACCAAAGTACATCCAGATCCTGGGCTGCCTACGGGCTCCTCTCCATGTCTCACCAACAATCCTCCCTAGCTATATATAGTTTATGGGGTTTCTTAGGGATCATTACACGAAAATCCCACACACATATTTATGGCTCTCCCGACAATTAATTTAGTCTTGCACAATGTGAGAGGGCTAAACACGGATATTAAAAGGCGCACAGCTTTTAACCACTATAGGAACCTCCAGGCAAATGTCATTTTTTTTACAGGAAACCCACCTCACCAAACCACAAATCCCCAAATACTGGTCTAGAGGTTTCCAACAAAGCTTTCACTCCACTGCTGGGGAGAAAAAAAGAGGAGTATCAATACTGCTGCACTCCTCACTACACTTTACACATACTAACACAATAGCAGACAAAGATGGTAGATATTTATTAGTACTGGGCCAATTACAGGGAATAGAGATCCTGTTCTGCAACATCTATGCCCCAAACGAAAAGCAGGACGTGTTCTTTAAGGAGATCACGCGTTTACTAACAGGCTGGTCACAAATTAGGATAATTTTAGCGGGGGACTTTAACGTTGACCTTCAGGCACTCATTTACACGCACCAACCACGCCCCTCCAAAAAACTGGCCCGCATGCGAGCAGTGGCTAAAGCTGTCTCAAACTCATTGTCCCCACATACTCTGGTTGACACGTGGAAATCTCTATACGGGGTTACAGCAGATACGACATATTTCTCAGCTGCACACACTAGCTACTCTAAACTAGATTATATTATGATAAGTCAAATTCTATATCTACTTTTACTATCAGCCAAAATACACCCGTGTACATGGTCAGATCACTCTATCACACAGATGACGCTCCAAGGTATACACAACTCTAGCAGAATCCAGACCTGGACATTTGACCCATCTTGCCTTCAAAATACACAGACTAAGAATAAACTGACGCGGGCTATGGAAGAGTATTGGACTTTCAATCAGGGCACCACAGATAGTCCGGTCTCGGTATGGGCGGCTCACAAAACAGTAGTTAGGGGCTTATTAATAAAAGAGAAAGCGATGCTCAAAAAGAGAACACAGAAGGTAGCGGAGGGATTGACTAGAGATATTGAGACGTTGGAGAAGAAACATAAACAAACCCTGAGCACCCCCATCTTAAGACAATTAGACCAAAAAAGACAGCAGCTTAATGAGATTCTCAATAATCAATCGATAAAATATGCCCATAGAATGAAAACTCAATATTTCTTATATGCCAACAAGCCAGATAAATATTTAGCCAAAAAGATTAGAGACAATTATTCGGCCATGTCAATTCCCTCGATATGTAAAAGAGATGGTGATGAGACAAGTCATCCTCAAGAAATTGTAGATGCCTTTGCTTCCTTTTATCAAGAACTCTATGATGGGAACAAAGTGTCTCACAACGCCTCCACCAAAGGTTTGCTTGGGGATTTTCTCTCTAAGGCAAATCTGAGGAAAATTACAGACTCGGATAGAGACTTACTAAACTCCAAAATTACCACGATGGAGGTAGCACAGGCCATTAAGGACCTTAAGTCAGGAAAAGCTCCCGGACCTGATGGTCTTCCGGGCGAATATTACAAGATGTTTGCAGGCATGCTAACCCCACATCTTACACAATTTGCAAATCATGTTCTAGAAGGCGAGGTATTATCTAAAGACCTACTTCAAGCCAAAATAGTGGTCATCCCAAAGCCAGGAAAAGAGCCAAAGCAATGCGCCAGCTATAGACCAATTTCCCTTATAAACCAGGATATCAAAATTGTTACCAAAATCATGGCTAACAGACTAAAACACATTCTCCCCAGTATAATCCACCCAGATCAGGTCGGCTTTATTAAAGACAGGGAAGCCCCGGACAACATAAGAAGGATGGTGTCGGTGATAGACTACCTTAAAAGTCATGGGGTGCCTTCTCTGCTTCTTTCCCTAGACGCAGAGAAGGCATTCGACAGGGTGGACTGGAGGTATATGTTAGAGGTTATGGAGGAGATGGGTTTTAGGGGACCTTTTCTTTCGGCAATCACCACATTATATTCCACCCCCACTGCATTTGTTAGAGCAATTGGTCATCAATCTCGCACTTTTAATATCCTTAACGGCACTCGACAGGGGTGTCCGTTATCCCCCCTGCTCTTTGCAATTTGCATAGAACCCCTAGCGGAGTATATTCGAGGAGAGGAAGAGATTAAAGGTCTAGAGATAGGGGGTAAGTCCTATAAAATAACACTATTCGCGGATGATGTCATTCTGACACTGACTAGGCCACTGACTTCCCTGCCCATTGTCTACAACATCCTGGACAAATTTTCAACCATCTCAGGTTATAAAATTAACATTGAAAAATGCGAAGCCCTTCCCATTGAAATACCTAAGCCCACTATCAAACTAATTGAGATCAACTTCGACTTTGCGTGGGTATATGACCACGTGAAGTATTTAGGAGTTAAATTGACACCAGACTTTAGTAAGCTTTACCAGGCTAACTATCTTCAGTTATACAAAATCATAAAACATGACATTGCGAAATGGCAACAATATGGCTTCTCATGGTATGGGAGACTTTCCTCGATTAAAATGAATATTCTACCTAGACTCCTATATCTTTTTAGAACATTGCCGATCGAGGTCCCTAGAGCTGACTTAGATACTATTCAGTCTAAACTAATTACTTATCTGAGGGGAGGAAAACATGCGAGAATATCTGGTCTTCTACTCACAAGACATAGGCAACTGGGGGGAATGGGCCTACCAAACCTATGGGATTACTATCAGGCAGCTAGGTTAACTCAGACCTCTACATTAGGGAGACGAGGTTGCGATATTGTTTGGCCAACCTTGGAAACATCCATGGGGGGACTGAGCTCCCCAGATGATACACTTTGGAAGAGGGAGATATGGAAGGCCCCAGGGGGCTTTAAACCACAAGCACTTTTGATCTCTCATAAACAGTGGAACAAATCAATGTATACACATAAGTTAATTCCAGAACATACTCTCATAAGACCACTAAAATATTTACTTTCAGGAGATTGCCACATTCACATAGACAAATGGGAGAACAAAGGCCTATACAGGGTAGCAGATTTTTTGCAGAGGGGCTCTATACTCACATTCATACAATTACAAGAAAAGATTAATCCCTACCCCCTACACTGGTTCATATACTTGCAGATCTCCGCTGCTATCCGTTCGTATACCCTTAAGGGAAGGGAAAACCAGCCAACTACACTTGGGAGGCAATGTAGCGCAACTACTAGGCCCAAACAAGCCATCTCACATATGTATCAAGCTATTCAATCAGCTAACATTAAGAGTATGCCACCCATAGTTAGCAGATGGGAAAGAGACTTGGGTATTGAGCTTACAGGAGAAGATTGGTATAGTATAACATATGAAGTAAATAAAGGTTTGTTGAGTGCAGACCTTAGGGAGAATAGCCTTAAGTCGGTGTTCCGATGGTACCTGACACCTGAGAGACTAGCGCACTCTACCAAGGGGGGCTCCAACTTCTGTTTTAGAGGGTGTAAAATTAAGGGAACCTACATACACATGTGGTGGGAGTGCCACAAAGTTCAAGTTATCTGGAGGCAGACTTCAGATCTCTTATCCAACTTGCTAGGTGACCACATTGAAGTCACTGCCCCGCAGGCACTACTAAATATTAGAAACAAGAACTATAACTCTCACATCAATACCTTTTTTAGAATTATCCTCACAATAGTCAGGACCTCAATCGCCAAACACTGGAAGGTGGGGGTCCCAGATTGGTCAGAGATCATTAACAAAATCTCAAATGTGTATGCCATGCACGAGACGGCAGCCCACCTACAAAACAAGATAGAAACTTTCAGTAAGCTTTGGTTCTACTGGATTATGAGGGGATCTAGTGGTGATCCTCATTGAATTTCAGGAAAGGGATGGATTTGGAGATAATTACATATTTAAGCTTACGACTAGCTTATGACATGGTTTGGGAGCCACAGGAGAGGAGGGGGGAGCTGAGTACACAGTGATCTGTTTTGTTATTGTTGTTATCCACTACTGTTTCCTTTTTTTTGTTTTATATATTTCTTTTTGGGTTTTATTTTTCTTCAAAAATAAAGAAAGGGTGCATTAGGTCTGGCCACTGTTGGTCTGCCTGAAAGAGGGGATTTTTGTATATACCAACAAGATTCACTGATTTGTAACACCCACTGACGGGTGAGCCGGTAGTGGCTTGTACAATTGTAATATCTGTTTTTCTTTATCTTATGTTGTAATGCTCTCAATAAAAATTATTTCAACTAAATTACAGTCTAGAACATTTCTTTCAGTGGCTATGTGCATGAAAGTTTTAGGTGTCATAACTGCAGCATCGGGGGTGGTTCCCTTTGCTCGTTTTTCATCTGAGATCTCTGTTTGTTTTGCATACTGAATCAATGATACAGGGATTGTTTTTAGATATCACAGTTGATATTTTGAAATCCTAACATTCTACTCTCTCTGTTTTGGTGATTAGTCTAACATTGTTTTATTCAGGGGGCCTCCTTTTGCTCATCCTTCCTGGACTGTATTGTTAATGGATGCAAGTCTTTCAGGTTGGGGAGCTGTCTGAGGGTCTCTGGGGAGCTGTCTGAGGGTCTCTGACAGCACAAGGGTCTCTGACAGCACAAGTTTGGAAACTTCAAGAGGTGAGGTTTCCAATCAATATTTTAGAACTCCGTGCTATTTTTCAGAGCTCTTTCAGGCTTGGCCTCTTTTAGGAGAGAACTTTTTCATTTTTTGCTTTTAGACAGACAATATCATAACTGTGGCATATGTCAATCAACAAATAGGGATTCGTAGTTCTTTAGCAATTAAGAAGTATCTTGAATACCTTCTTAGATGGAACTTATCTCCTGTCTACTTTCTACGATTTTTTTATCTCAGGGTTAGACATTTGGGAGGTGAATTATCTCAGCCGTTAGTCTTTACATCCGGGAGAGTGGTATCTCTATACAGATGTGTTTTCTCAATTTCCCAGGTACCTTTTCAGGTCCAGTGATCCTCAGGCAGAAATGGTGGATGCATTAGCAGTATCTTGGTTTTGCAACCTGACTTCATCTTTCCACCTATGATTTTTTTCTTCCAAGGGTGATTTCCAAGATCATATCGGAACAGTCTCATGTGTGTCTGATGGCATCAGCATGGCCTCACAGGTTTGGTATATGGATCTTGTTCAGATGTCCAGTTGCCATCCTTGGCCGCTTTCTCTTTGGCCAGCCCTCTTGTTTAGGGGCTATTTTTCCATCAGGATCTCAAATTACTAATTTGATGGTATGGAAATTGATTAGTGTTTAGTCATAGAGGTTTCTCTGACTCAGTTTTTATCACTATGTTGCAGGCTTATAAGTCTGTTTCAAGGAACATGTATTATCAGGTTTGGAAAACCTATTTTATGGTGTTCTCATAAATTCTTTTAGCATTCTTTTAGAATTCCTAGGATTTTACATTTTTTTCAGGATGGTTTGGATAAGTTTGTCTGCAAATTTTTTTTGAAGGGACAAATCTCTGTTCTTTCATTTTTATTTCCCAGAAAGATTGTTGAAATTTTCTGATATTCCCTGTTTTCTTCTGGCTTTGGTTGGTATCAAATCTGTTCATTTATTAATTTTTCCTTTTTGGAGTCTTATTTGGTTTAAAGATTTTGCAGGCTCTTTTCTTTTGAACCTATATTTTCTTTGAAGATTATCTACTTTCTTGGAAAGTGTTGTTTCTTTTGACTATATCTTCTGCTACAAGAGTTTCTGGGTTATCAGCTCTCTCTTGTGTGTGTCCTTAACTGATTTTTTCATCTAGATAAGTTGTTTTGTGGACTTCTTTTTTTCCTAAGGTTGTGAATTTGTACATTAGTAGAGAAATTGTTGTTCCTTCTTTGTGTCCTAATCCTAAAGAATTCTTTGAGAGTTCTTTACATCCTTTGGATGTGGTAAGAGCTTTATAATTCTATATTGAGGTTTCTAGGATTTCCGAAGACTTCTAGTCTATTTGTTGTTTTTCTGGTTCCAGAAAAGGTAAGGAAGCCTCTGCCATTTCTTTGGCATCCTGGTTAAAGCTTTTGTTTCTCAGGGCTTATTTGGAGGCAGGACAGGCTCTGCCTCAGAGATTTACAGCTCATTCTATTAAGTTCGGTCGCCATTTCTTGGTCTTTTTCAGAATGAAGCTTTGGTTGATTAAATTTTCAAATCAGTCATTTGGTCTTCTTTGCATACTTTTATTGTTTTTACAATTTTTATGTATTTTGCTTCTTCTGAAGCAGTCTTTGGTAGAAAAGTTCTTCAGGCAGCTGTCTCAGTTTGATTCTACTGCTTTTGATTTAAGTTTTTTAAGAAAAACTTAATTATTGTGTGGATTTAATTTCTCAGTGGAAATAGCTGTTGTTATTTTATCCCTCCCTCTCTAGTGACTCTTCTGTGAATTTCCACATCTTGGGTATTTCTATCCCATACGTCACTAGCTTGTGGACTCTTGCCAATTACATGAAAGAAAACATAATTTGTGTAAGAACTTACCTGATTAATTCATTTCTTTCATATTGGCAAGAGTCCACGAGGCCCACCCTTTTTATGGTGGTTATGTTTTTGTTTTTTAATAAAAGCACAATTATATTTCCAGTTCCTCTTTTTGTATGCTTTTTTACTCCTTTTTGTTATCACCTCACTACTTGGCTATTCTTTAAACTGAGTTGTGGGTGTCGTGGGAGGGGTATTTATAGGCATTTGAGGTTTGGGAAACTTTGCCCCCTCCTGGTAGGAATGTATATCCCATACGTCACTAGCTCATGGACTCTTGCCAATATGAAAGAAATTAATTTATCAGGTAAGTTCTTACATAAATTGTTATTAATTCAATATATCTGTGCAATTAACAATTTAATATCATTCTAATTAATTTTATTACTAACATGTTTAAATTTCCATAACACTTTGTTCCAATTGTAATTGGACATTTAAATGATCATATCTCAAAAAGTATTTTTTTTTAAAGTATTTTTTATATGAATAATATTTTTCAAAATAAAATGCTTTTTGAGGAAAATATAGCTTTGTATTTAAGATACATTATAATCCAAAGGTTATTTATCCTGAAATAAGGATTAGTTTCTAATTATATAACATGAGGATATATATATTCATGGCTGTAATGTTTATTGTTTTGGTAAATTAATTCCATTAATCTATTCAAAATGTCACGCTCTACCAGAGGTTTCTGTAAAGAATAGAATAGAATAGAAGTTTTTAGCTCATATTCATGGTTTTGTAGTTCTCACAACTGTGAATTTGTGTCTCAGAAATAACATGACTCTTCTTCACAGCAAAAAATCTTCTAAAATAAACATAACAAGTTTAGAAATAAAGGGACATAGACCTAATTTTTTTTCTTTTATTCAGATGAAGCAAACAGTTTCCAGTTTACTTCTATTATCAAATTTGTTCATCCTCTTGGTTTCCTTTGTTGAAGGAGCAAAAATGCAATACTGAGAGCCACCTGAACACATTGAGTGAGCCATGCGCAGCCTGCAATGAGCAGCTAGCTCCCAGTAGTGCATTGCTGCTCCTGAGCCTACCTAGGTATGCTTTTCAACAAAGGCTAACAAGAGAATGAAGCAAATGATATATTAGAAATACATTGGAAAGGGTTGTTTAAAACTGTATGTTCTATCTGAATTGTGAAAGTTTAATATTTACTTTACTGTCCCTTTAATCCCATTTGCCTAGATTTAGAGTTTTGCGGCCAAAGGGGTGCGTTAGCTACGCATGCTTTTTTCTGGCCGCACCTTTTAAATACCCCTGGTATTTAGAGTTCACAGAATGGCTGCGTTAGGCTCCAAAAAAAGAGCGTATAGCATATTTACCGCAACTTCAACTCTCGATACCAGCGGTGCTTACGGACGCGGCCAGCTTCAAAAACGTGCTCGTGCACGATTCCCCCATAGAAAACAATGGGGCTGTTTGAGCTGAAAAAAAACCTAACACCTGCAAAAAAATCCGCGTTCAGCTCCTAACGCAGCCCCATTGTTTCCTATGGGGAAACACTTCCTACGTCTGCACCTAACACTCTAACATGTACCCCGAGTCTAAACACCCCTAACCTTACACTTATTAACCCCTAATCTGCCGCCCCCGCTATCGCTGACCCCTGCATATTATTTTTAACCCCTAATCTGCCGCTCCGTACACCCCCGCCACCTACATTATCCCTATTTACCCCTAATCTGCTGCTCTAACATCGCCGACCCCTATATTATATTTATTAACCCCTAATCTGCCACCCCCAACGTCGCCTCCACCTAACTACACTTATTAACCCCTAATCTGCCGACCGGACCTGAGCGCTACTATAATAAATGTATTAACCCCTAATCCGCCTCACTCCCGCCTCAATAACCCTATAATAAATAGTATTAACCCCTAATCTGCCCTCCCTAACATTGCCGACACCTAACTTCAAGTATTAACCCCTAATCTGCCGACAGGAGCTCACCGCTACTCTAATAAATTTATTAACCCCTAAAGCTAAGTCTAACTTTAACCCTAACACCCCCCTAAATTAAATATAATTTAAATCTAAGGAAATAAATGAACTATTATTAAATAAATTATTCCTATTTAAAGCTAAATACTTACCTGTAAAATAAACCCTAATATAGCTACAATATAAATTATAATTATATTATAGCTATTTTAGGATTTATATTTATTTTACAGGCAACTTTGTAATTATTTTAACCAGGTACAATAGCTATTAAATAGTTAAGAACTATTTAATAGCTAAAATAGTTAAAATAATTACAAAATTACCTGTAAAATAAATCTTAACCTAAGTTACAATTAAACCTAACACTACACGATCAATAAATTAATTAAATAAAATACCTACAATTATCTACAATTAAACCTAACACTACACTATCAATAAATACATTAAATACAATTCCTACAAATAAATACAATTAAATAAACTAACTAAAGTACAAAAAATAAAAAAGAACTAAGTTACAAAAAATAAAAAAATATTTACAAACATTAGAAAAATATTACAACAATTTTAAACTAATTACACCTACTCTAAGCCCCCTAATAAAATAACAAAGACCCCCAAAATAAAAAAAAATGCCCTACCCTATTCTAAATTACAAAAGTTCAAAGCTCTTTTACCTTACCAGCCCTTAAAAGGGCCCTTTGCGGGGCATGCCCCAAAGAATTCAGCTCTTTTGCCTGTAAAAAAAAAAACAATCAGCCAATCAGATTGAGCTCATATTCTATTGGCTGTTCTGATCAGCCAATAGAATGCAAGCTCAATCTGATTGGCTGATCGGATCAGCCAATCGGATTGAACTTGATTCTGATTGGCTGATTCCATCAGCCAATCAGAATTTTCCTACCTTAATTCCGATTGGCTGATAGAATCCTATCAGCCAATCGGAATTCGAGGTACGCCATCTTGGATGACGTCCCTTAAAGGAAGCTTCATTCTTCAGTTGGACGTCGAACGAAGAGGATGGATCCGCACCGGAGGTCTTCAAGATCAGCCGCTCGTCATCCGATGGAACAACATAGAAGATGCGGCTTTGATGAAGATGTTTGCCGGTCCGGATGTCCTCTTCTGCCCGGATAGGATGAAGATTTCTTCCCGAAGATGGACTTCTTCATTTGCCGCTTGGATCCAGACTTCAGCCCGAGGATGGACGTCACTCTTCAGCCCCCCTGCTTGGGCTTGGATCAAGACTTCGGACCCTCTTCTGGACCGATCGGTGAACCCGGTGAGGTGAAGACAAGGTAGGAAGATCTTCAGGGGCTTAGTGTTAGGTTTATTTAAGGGGGTTTGGGTTAGATTAGGGGTATGTGGGTGGTGGGTTGTAATGTTGGGGGGGGTATTGTATGTTTTTTTTTTACAGGCAAAAGAGCTGAATTCTTTGGGGCATGCCCAGCAAAGGGCCCTTTTAAGGGCTGGTAAGGTAAAAGAGCTTTGAACTTTTGTAATTTAGAATAGGGTAGGACATTTTTTTTATTTTGGGGGTCTTTGTTATTTTATTAGGGGGCTTAGAGTAGGTGTAATTTAGTTTAAAATTGTTGTAATATTTTTCTAATGTTTGTAAATATTTTTTTATTTTTTGTAACTTAGTTCTTTTTTATTTTTTGTACTTTAGTTAGTTTATTTAATTGTATTTATTTGTAGGAATTGTATTTAATTTATTTATTGATAGTGTAGTGTTAGGTTTTATTGTAGATAATTGTAGGTATTTTATTTAATTAATTTATTGATCGTGTAGTGTTAGGTTTAATTGTAACTTAGGTTAGGATTTATTTTACAGGTAATTTTGTAATTATTTTAACTATTTTAGCTATTAAATAGTTCTTAACTATTTAATAGCTATTGTACCTGGTTAAAATAATTACAAAGTTGCCTGTAAAATAAATATAAATCCTAAAATAGCTATAATATAATTATAATTTATATTGTAGCTATATTAGGGTTTATTTTACAGGTAAGTATTTAGCTTTAAATAGGAATAATTTATTTAATAAGAGTTAATTTGTTTCGTTAGATTTAAATTATATTTAACTTAGGGGGGTGTTAGGGTTAGACTTAGCTTTAGGGATTAATCCATTTATTACAGTAGCGGCGAGATTCGTTCGGCAGATTAGGGGTTAATATTTGAAGTTGGGTGTCGGCGATGTTAGGGAGGGCAGATTAGGGGTTAATACTATTTATTATAGGGTTATTGAGGTGGGAGTGAGGCGGATTAGGGGTTAATAACTTTATTATAGTAGCTGTGCGGTCCACTCGGAAGATTAGGGGTTAATAAGTGTAGGCAGGTGTAGGCGACGTTGAGGGGGCAGATTAGGGGTTAATAAATATAATATAGGGGTCGGCGGTGTTAGGGGCAGCAGATTAGGGGTACATAAGGATAACGTAGGTGGCGGTCGGCAGATTAGGGGTTAAAAAAATGTAATCGAGTGGCGGCGATGTGGGGGGACCTCGGTTTAGGGGTACATAGGTAGTTTATGGGTGTTAGTGTACTTTAGAGCACAGTAGTTAAGAGATTTATAAACCGGCGTTAGCCCAGAAAGCTCTTAACTACTGACTTTTTTCTGCGGCTGGAGTTTTGTCGTTAGATTTCTAACGCTCACTTCAGCCACGACTCTAAATACCGGCGTTAGAAAGATCCCATTGAAAAGATAGGATACGCAAATGACGTAAGGGGATCTGCGGTATGGAAAAGTCGCGGCTGGAAAGTGAGCGTTAGGCCCTTTCCTGACTGACTCTAAATACCGGCGGTAGCCCAAAACAAGCGTTAGGAGCCTCTAACGCTGGTTTTCACGGCTACCGCCCAACTCTAAATCTAGGCCATTGTTTCCCTGCAATTCTATGTAAACAGAAACAACCCTTTAAAGGGACAGTGAAGCCACTTTTTTTCTTTCGTGATTCAGATAGAGCAGGCAATTTTAAGCAACTTTCTAATTTACTCCTATTATCAAATTTTCTTCATTCTCCTGGTATCTTTATTTGAAAAGCAAGAATGTAAGTTTAGATGCCAGCCCATTTTTGGTTAAAAACCTGGGTTGTTCTTTCTGAATGGTGGATAAATTCACCTACCAGTAAACAAGTGATGTCCAGCAATCTGAACCAAAAATTGGCTGGCTCCTTAACTTAGATGCCTTCTTTTTCAAATAAAGATAGCAAGAGAACGAACAAAAATTGATAATAGGAGTACATTTGAAAGTTGCTTAAAATTGCGTGCTCTGAAATCATCTGACTGCTACTCTAATAACCTAGGCTGACCATATTGCCGCTTTAAGAAGGGAGACATGAAAAATACATATGTCAGGGTTCTTATACAAAACAATTATTAAAACAGCCCTGACATATGTATTTTTCATATGTGTCCCTTTTTAAAGCGGCAATATGGTCACCCTAAATAACCCCTAAACCGTCACTTAGCCCACCTTAAATTACCCCACTACACTACTAACCCCTAAACCGCCACATACCCACATTTCAAACTACTACGCTACGCTATTGACCCCTAAACCGCCACACCCCCACATTGCAAAGTACCCTGCTACACTATCAACCCATAAACCGCTACATTCCCCACTGCAAAGTACCCACTAACCTCTAACCGCCCTATCCAGCTAAAACCCCTAATGATAGACAGCCACTCGTAATCTAGAAGACCTTCATTGTTATCATTAAGGTAACAATTATTGTTCTTTAGTTAAATAAACTGTTTAACTTAAGAAAAATAATCATTAGCTTTATAATAACAATTTAAATAGAACTATTTAAATTGTTGTTATTAAGGTAATGATTATTTTTCTGCTTCCAATAAAGTACAGCTGACAAGCTAATCAAATATGAATGATTAACCTATAAACTGGAGATAGTTCACCTCCCAATAATTTCATAATTATCCAAGTATTTCTAAAGTTAAATAACTAAATCAGTCTCTTTCTGATATAACAGGAAAAATAATCTGAAACATTCTAAAAATGAAACATTTATTTAGAAAATTATGATTTAAATTTAGGGCCAGTTCCATCCTCTCTCCTCTTCTTTTGACTATTCACTTCAACAGAGAATTCAAACACATTAACATAATGCTCTTTGTGAATTTTTCTTTAATGTCTTTGGTTTTAATTGAATGTGGAGGGAATGCACTAAGCAGGGATATGTATCGCCCTAAATTGCTACTCTAGGACCAGGCTCAGCTAGCAAATTATCTATTTTTTTAAGCATGTACTGTTTGTCCCTTTAGTAATAAACCCTAGAGATTCTTCACTGTCACAGCTAGTTTCTGAAGAAATGTTAGTTTGTGCATGGGAAAAAACTGAGGGCTTCAGCCTGGCCCTGAGTGTGACTAGGTGCTGTGACAACCAGCTGGTCACTGTCCGTTAATATTGAAGGTGCCTCATTTGTAGCAGCAGCCTGTCCAAAGTCAGGGTATCCCTGGGGCCCGAAGGTGCATATCTGTGTGTCTTCTGGTAAGCCATGTATTCCTGTAAAAAGGAAACATCCAGAGTACATTGGAGAGGAGGAAGGGGCCAGCCATGTTTGTGATAAGATGGATCTCCTGCCAGAGTTGTGCAACACCCATAGCCAGGGCCGCCATCAGGGGGTGACAGGGGTGACTCCTGTCAGGGGCCCAATGGGCCAGGGGGCCTCATGAGGCAAGAACAACTATTATTTAAAACATTTTTTTTTTAATTTTGGCAGCCACCAGAGGGTACTACAGCAGAGTGCTATTGAGCATGGGAAATGTTATTACCAGGAGTAAAGCATTAGCATTTAAGAGGATTTCTGAGTGTGCACTAAACCACTATGCACAGTGTGAGACCGACTTGGCAATTAAGTTTGTACAGTGTGTGCCTGAGTCAGACGGCAGATCACTTTCATTTGGACTTACTTAGTAAATGTTTTTTATTTCTTTGTGCAATTTTGGATTGTAACTTCAGTGTGGTAGTAGTTGTATGGTGGGGCCATTTAGCAATATGCAGCAGTGTATTTATGATTATTTAACAATGCTGTAGAAATTCTATATTTAAAGCCATGCAGAAATGGAAGATATACACAAATGGAAGATATGAGTTTTTTTTTATTAATATATATATTTTTATTACATTCCAGTTTACTGCCCCTTTATGCAAGGACTTTCCAGATGCAAGGAGGCATTTTATCTAAGATTTTTACATCTGCATAAAATGTTATACTCTCAGACTAAGATTGCTCAGTATTTGAAATGAGACAGGTTAACTTGACACTGTTCAGTTTACACTACATCTGACTTAATTTTGAAATACATACAAACAAGCCTGAATCCTGCATTTAACCAGATCTAATGGTATAATACTGAGTACCAAAGCTTATTGTTCCACCAAGACCATATAGAGTACAGCATTTTCAAAATCCATAAGTACAGCTGACAGATGGGAACATTTGTACACCATATTTGAAGTGGTGCTCTTGGTTGGGGAAAAAACAAAATCATATGTCAACCTTTCAAAAGTACTTTTCTTCATCTAGCCATCTACCCAGATCATTAATGTACAATTTTGAATTCACAGAATTATTTTTGTTTGCACATTTACAAATATGATTCTTTAAAAAAAAGTGATCTCTTAATTTCCGCAATATTTTTATCTTGCATGTCACACACTGTTGATTTAGGGGATGCAATGTGCAGAAATTTTACCCCTTGTGAGTGTTTCTGTGGGTGTCTGTGTTTATGTCTTTGTGTTTTTGTTTGTGTCTTTATGAATGTGTATGTATTTTTTTCCGTGGGCCTCTCTGTGAAGGTGGGTGTGTATGTCTTTGTGCATTTTCTGTGGATGCCTGTAAGAGTGTGTGCGTATGTCTTTGTGCTTTTTCTATGGGTGTCTCTGTGAGGGTGTGTGTATGTATGTCTTTGTGTATTTTCTGTGGATGTCTCTGTGAGGGTGTGTGTATGTCTGTGTGTTTTCTGTGGGAGTCTTTGTGAGGGTATGTGTATGCCTGTGCATTTTTTTGTGGGTGTCTCTGTGAGAGTGTGTGTTTATGTCTTTGTGTGTTTTCTGTGGGTGTCTCAGTGAGGGTGTGTATGTATGTCTTTGTGTGTTTTTTATGTGGTTATCTCTGTGTGTGTGTGTCTTTGTGTGTTTTCTGTGGGTGTCTGTGTGTGTGTGTGTGTGTATGTCTTTGTGTGTTTTCTGAGGCTGTCTCTGTCGGTGTTTCCTTGGGTGTATGTGCAAGTTTGTATTTGAGTTTGTGTGGGTGTGTCCATTGTCTGTTCCTTTTTAGGACATTTTGACCTTACTACTGATTATTCACATCTTTCTACAGACATTGAGATTAATGAGACCTTTCCGGAAGTCACCAATCCAGCATTTAACCTTTAAATTATTGTTTAGGCAGTTCAGGGCCCTTCCTTTCAGCCACTGCATGCTGTTATCATCATTTAGTTGGCATCTCCCTTGACAAATAGATAATCAGAACTCCATATTTTGTTTTGTAAATCTCCATTTTTGACAAAACTGTAGTCTACCTCATTACTTGTCATTGTAAATAAGTGCTGAGTGTCTGTCTGGGTGTCTGTGTCTAAGTGTGTGTGTTTCTTTGCGTGTCTGCTAGAGTGTCTATATGTGAATCCTTATGTGTGAGTGTGTGTTTCAGTGTATGAGTGAGTTTGTGTGTCTCTGTGTTTGTGTGTTACTACCTTTACAACATTTCCAAGTTTGACTACACTTAAGAATAAAATGCATATACGTTTTAGTCACTTGGTAAAAAATTGCACATGTCAAAGGGGGGGGGGGGGCTGATAAATGGTTAAGTCATGGGCCCCAAAATTTCTAGTGGCGTCCCTGCCCATAGCTCCTACCTGATCTGCTGACACTCTTCATCAATTGACCTGAATGCCTAGTTTACTGAAATTGCTCCTGGTCAGAGTTATTATTGGCACTGCTAGTCTGGGCCAGCAGCAATAGATCATTTTGGGGCATTACACTGTTAGCTTCATTTTCAGGATTATCCACAGAATTAGCCTCAGGGTTGCACCATTGAGCATTACCAGCCATGTTAGGCTTCTGCTGGCCAGATATATGAGACATTCTCACATCTGTGGCCTGCTGAGGTCTAGAATGATTGTACTGCATTAGGCTACTATGCCTCCTGCCTATTATTTTGGCCATCTATGTGGGGAGTTTCCTGCATTGCTAGACCTTTATCTGGAGCCTCTTGAGCTTGCACCCCAGTTGTGTGCTCCACAGTGTGCCAGATTAACACCCCCAAAGCCGCTGCTCTCCCCGCCACCAAGTAACTAATGAAACCCAAATATATATTTTCTCAACCTGTTGCACTCTCTTTTTTGACTTTCCAACTGTTTTGGATTGCTTTCCTCAACTTTAAAATCAAGAATCTTTTTTTAGCACTAAACCATCACTGAAAATCCCTCTCTTGGGAGAAATACATTCAGAGAAGACAGGAAAGAGATATTTTTTTAAATCAAAAGGTTAAAGCTGAAGATCTAAGATCTCGGTCATTTTACTATAGACATGGAGGAAGGGCAGGGAAATTCCTAGCGAATTTGGTTAAACACAAACAAAAGAAACACAATTGAGTCCATTAAGGTAAATATTGTTAAAATAGTAGACATACAACTTATAAGAAATCATGTAAGAGACTACTTTGTTCAAGTTTTTTCAGATGTTCCGATTGACCATCAGATCAAGCAAGCCTTTTGGGATCAAATTAATATCCCACAAATTCCTAGTGAATATCTGGATAGAATTAATGCTCCAATCACAGAGGAAGAGATTACTCAAGCTATCAAAACAGCTTCCTCCAATAAGGCCCCTGGCCCAGATCAGCTCCCTATAGAATTGTATAAGTTATAAGGGGAAGACATTCGGCCAACACTAGAGAAATTGTTTAACCATTATTTTTCTTTAGGCATAATGCATTCTAATCTTTTTACATCTTCTTTAGTTTCTCTGAAAAGATAAGGACCCGGAACAAATTGAGTCCTATAGACCTATTTTGTTATTAAATAACGATTATAAATTGTTAACAGGCATAATAGCACAACGATTGAAGCCGTTTATGCACTTACTGATACACAAGGATCAAACTGGATTCATGTCAGGGAGAAATTCGACCAATAATCTAAGGAAGTTGCAGTCTGTAATAGAATTTTTTTGGGAAAAACGTAGAAAAGAGAGTATAAAATTACCAACTGATTATGCCATTCTAACGATTGACGCGGAAAAAGCGTTTGATACAATTACATGGGACCATCTGCTATTTACATTAGAAAGATTTGGCTTAAAGGGTGCTTTCTTAAATTTTATTCAGCTAATCTATAATAATTCTAATGCTTCTGACTTAGTCAATGGACTTCCTACCACACCTATTTCCCTTAAAAAAGGACCAGACAGGGCTGTCCACTCTCCCCCTACTTGTTCAATCTTGCCATTGAACCACTAGCAGTACTTCTTAGAAAGGAACTTGAGGGAATCTCTATAGGGCATACCCAGGTAATACTCTCTTTATATGCAGACGATCTATTGATTTTTTTAAGAGACTCAAAGAGGAATATTCCACTTATTCTAAAAATCCTGGAGGACTATGGTACGTTTTCAGGTTACAAAGTTAATTGTCACAAATGCGAAATATTATGGCTATATAAGCACAAAAATGGTTTACAGGAAATCCCCTTTTCAACAGCAAATAGTTTTATTAAATATTTAGGTATTAAAATATCTAAAAACCCCGAGTGGTACAATTTGAATTTTACTCCATTATGGGACGAAATTCACAAAGATCTTTTAAATTGTTCGAAATTTCCTCTTTCACTTTCCGGGAAGATTAATCTGATAAAAATGATGATCTTTCCTAAAATTCTTTATGTAATGCAGAGTATTCCTTTGTTTGTCTCCAGGAGGGATCTTGTGTTTTTTAGACAAATATGTACAAAATTCCTATGGAATGGAAAGAGGACAGCCCTGTCGCATTACAGACTGACACTTCCAAGGGATAAAGGTGGGCTAGCCCTTCCTGATATTGAAATCTATAACTGGGCCTGTTTAGGTAAGTTCGCTCTCGACTGGATTACAGACTCTGATTATTATACCCCCTATCCCTGGATCAGATGTCTCTAAAACCTTTTTCGCTGAAAGCTCTGTTACATCTGGAAAAGGTTAAACTGCCAGAAAAGATTAAATATTCTATAAGTACAAGAAACATCATCCCAGCCTGGAAAAAAATCTGTAACTGTCTGGGGATTGACTCCTCTTTTTCCAAATTTCTCCCTATTAATGGAAATAGTGAATTTCTGTATGCTCTAAACTCTAAGATCTTTAAAAGCTGGGAAGATAATGGTTTAGTATATATTACACAACTTCATGATCCTGAGTTGGTTTGTAAACCTTTTAACGAGCTTCAAAGGGAATTTAATATTCCCAATAAACAATTTTTTTGCCTATTTACAAGTAAGACACTATCTCTATGAGTTAATTCAAAACCAACCCAATCTAATTTCTTGGGATAGATTATCCCCCATTATTGAACTCTATAGAAATGGAAAAAGAGCGATATCTGCGCTATACAAAACGATAAAGGGTTATAAGGGTGCAGTTAATCTAAATCGAATTGTAAATAAGTGGGATTTTCTGACTATAACGCCACAAATAGATACAATTCAAAACAGCCTTGCCCTGGTGGATTCCACCACAGCCTCCATCTCTTGGAGAGAATCACATGTAAAGATTCTAAATATGACATATATTACACCAGCATTGACAGCCAAATGGGGAAGACAGCTAACAAGTGACTGTAGTAAATGCAGATTTCCAGCAGCCGATATATATATAACTATTTTTGGAAATGCCCTAAAATCCAAAAATTCTGGTGCAAAATAAATTTCTGGTTTGAAAAACTGTATAACTGCACATTCAAATTACAAGATGTCCATATATTTTTCCTTATAAACAACTCTACCCAAACAGGTGTTAATAAATTCTTGAATATTGTAATTCTATCAGGAAGGAACTTAATTTTGAAGCAGTGGATTTCTAAGAACAGCCCACAGATGGCTGAATTTAAAAATATCTTGTTAAACCAAATGACTCTAGAGCAATATGATACTACTGATAATCTGGAAAGGAAAAGTAAACGTTTCTTTTCAAGATGGTTACCCCTTATTTCATCATTTCCAGAGGAAACCCAACTGCAGATAATGCGCCCATTTCATGGCTCCAACTTTCTGGAAGAAGCTATGTTAAGAGGCGAATTACCCAGTCGGTACAGATAGGATGTCCTTGATTCTCTTTGTCCAAAGGGAGTCAGTTATGATTATCCTTATTGAGAGGTAATCTGTGAGGGTGTATGGATAGGTGGTGAGGGGGAGGGATTGGGGGAGAGGAGGGGGAAGAGGTTGGGGGGTTCTCTCCCCTATTTTTTTTTTTTTTTTTGTCTGTCTACCTGTTTGTTTGTTTGTTTGTTTGTTTGTTTGTATTTTAGGTTAAGTTTTAATAATATTAAAAATCCCAATACTGTGGTACTGTTCTATATTTACTACCCACTTGAAGATGCCTATTACCATAACTTCAACTGTATGCTATTTGAATTTATTGTATTATTGTTATTTGTGTTTATTATTGCACCCTGCGAGGTGGGCTGAGAATACAATTTGTATTTATTTTTTTGTACCTTTTATTGGTTATAAATAAAGATTAAAAAAAAAGAAAAGAAGATCCCTCTCAGTGCTAATAACTCCACTCACAGACCAGGATATGTATGTATGCATGACTTTTTTGCCTTTTATGTTACTTTTATCTGCAGAAGAGTGGTTCTATAAGAATATGGCAATAAGGCTGGCTGATGTGGAATTTATAGCGTACATCATCAGCCAGAATGCTGAATGTGTAACCTGCCAGCTGTTGAGCAACTATAAACACTTGTGGAGTACCAGTATTAGTTGGCAGTTGCAGACATTTGTAGATGCTTAATTTTTAGTAGTAAGAAGTAGATTGTGGAAATTAATGCTATGAGCAGGGCACTCCTTCCACTGTCTTGCTTTGACAACCAAAGGATTAATAATGAAAACAAACAGGTTTATAAACACAGCTATCAAACAGCTAGAACCAGACACCTGAATAATTATTTATGGGATTTGTACCTTAGGTAAACAATTTTTTTTAAAAACAATGTATGCATTTGAAAAAGTACAAACCAAAATACTGGAAATAACATAAAAAGAACAGAACAGTGAAATATTTTGTTTTTGTGCTGCTCTAGGCACTACGAATTCCCCTTTAAACTCTGCCCCCTCCCCAGCAAGTGGTCATGTGCTCTCACTAGGCCACAATGAATCATTAATTTCTAATACAATTAATAAATACATCATTTGGAGAGCATAGGATCGAGATGGTATCATTCCATAGAGTCCTCAAAATTTTGCTTAGGCCAAAATATACAGCTATGGCAGACAAAAACAAGGGGACATATACAGCAATCAGTTTAAATGCAATCATATGCATTTTTGCAACATTTCCAGTTTAGTATAGATAACTGCCCCCTAAAATGTCCATTGAAATAGCAAATTTAAATAGCAAAAGCACAGTATTAAATGATATTACCAATTTCATACAATTTGATTTCCTATAAACCATGAAGGCAAGCAATAAATTTGTATAACCACTAGGCAATATTAATGGTAAATACAAATCACTGATATGGTAGCGGTTGTGGCTAAGCAGAAGGAACAGGAAGTTTTCCATAGTCAGAAACTGGAAGACAGCCAACGTCTGAAAATATCACTTGCTTCAGAAAGTCAGCCGGCATGGAGTTTAGCAAAATATAACCTCCAGAGAGACTGAGAAAATACCTTGACGTTTGGAAATTTGCAGACTGCTGATTCAACACATATTGTCTTTCTGGAAGAAACAGCTGTGTTACGTATAACACAAATGTGATTAGAACATGAAACGTTCCCTTTACTTGGAAAATAATCTGTTCTATATATAATTATTAAAGGGACATTAAACCAAAAATTGATAAAAGGTTGGACCATGTATCAGCCAGATTACGAGTTTTGAGCGCTATAGGGAAATTAACGACCGCAACAAAAGCGGAGGTATTTAACCTCCATATAGCGCTGCTATTACAGGTTTTGAAAAAACCCGGCTTGTGCGGGTGATATGGTGGCGTTGAGCTCCATGCTTCACCCAAATACAAGCGCTGCTTTGACGTGCTCGTGCACGATTTCCCCATAGACATCAATGGGGAGAGCTGGCAAAAAAAAAGCCTAACATCTGCGATCAAGGAAACAAAAGCTCTGTAACGCAGCCCCATTGATTTGGGGAAAGAAAAAGTTATGTTTTAAACCTAACACCCTTACATAAAAACCACGTCTAAACACCCCTAATCTGCAGCCCCTAACATCGCCGCCACCTACATTACAGTTATTAACCCCTAATATGCCGCCCCAACATCGCCGCCACCTACATAATGTTATTAACCCCTAATCTACTGCCCCTAACATCGCCGGCGCCTACATTAGTTATTAACCCCTAATCTGCCGCCCCCAATGTCGCCGCCACTATACTAAAGTTATTGACCCCTAAACCTCTGGCCTACAACATCACTAACACTAAATAAATATATTAACCCCTAAACGTAACCCTAAGCATAACCCTAACGTAACCCTAACACCCCCTAACTTAAATTTAATTAAAATAAATCTATATAAACTTACAATTATTACCTAAATAATTCCTATTTAAAACTAAATACTTACCTGTAAAATGAAACCTAAGCTAGCTAAAATATAACTAATAGTTAGTTATATTGTAGCTATTTTAGGTTTTCTTTTTATTTCACAAGTAAGTTTGTATTTATTTTAACTAGGTAGACTAGTTAGTAAATAGTTATTAACTATTTACTAGTTACCTGTAAAATAAAACCTAACCTGCCTTACACTAGAACCTAACATTACAATATTTATTTATTTATAAAAATATTTTACCAGGAAGGATACATTGAGATTTCTCTCATTTTCAAGTATGTCCTGGGATCACAAAACATTGCAATTGATACAATAGGGTACAATAAAATACAAAAAACAATCATAATACACAATATATGCAAAAATGTAACATAGAACAGGTAGGAAATATATAATCAACCATGACAGGTGCATTCTGTTTTGAGATATGTAGAGAGGGATCTCTTAAAGGATATTAGGCTTGGGGTAGGTTTGAAAGTGTGCGGGAGGTAATTCCATAACTGTGGCACTGAAAGATGGAGGGTGCGTCTGGATTCCAGCGTCAGCCAGTTTAGTTCTTTTAGCATGTCACAATGGTGGGTCCTATAGTTACATTGTAGCACAAAGCTTCAGAACGAGTTACACAAAGTATTAAGTTTATTAAGGTGAGTTTCCGGTGCAGGTGAGTATACTACGTCCCCATAATCCATGATAGACATCAGCTGCTGTACAATGTTTTCTTTTACTGTAGGGCTGAGGCAAGATTTGTTTCTGTACAGGGCACCTAGTTTTGGATAAAGTTTGCGGTCAGCGTGCAATTGGATTTTGTTTTGATGCGTAGATGGGAATTTTGTAATTTGTGTAATTTAGGTCTCATTCCAAAGATCATTGTGACAGTTTTGTCAGTGTTTAGGAAGAGTTTGTTTTTTGAGATCAACTTTTCTACCTCTGTGAACTGGTCTTGGAGCACTGCTTCAAGCTGCTGCAGATCGGAATTGTTTGCATAGATTACCGTGTCGTCTGCGTACATGTGTACAGTTGAGGATTTGCAGACATTAAGCAGATCATTTATAAATAATGTGAATAGTAGGGGGCCAAGAATGGAACCTTGGGGAACACCACACGTGACTGGGAGAGAGAGTTAGAAATGGAGACATATTGTGATCGATCCGATACATATGATGAAAACCAGGTTAACGGACGATCAGCAATACCAGAGTTTTTTAGTTTGAGCAGTAGTATATCATGGTCTACTGTGTCAAAGGCCTTTGCAAAATCAAGGAAAATAGCTCCAGTTAGGTCTCCTTGTTCCATGCCAGTTTGGATGTCGTTGCAAACTTTTAGGAGGGCAGCTGTAGTGGAGTGATTCAGGCAAAAACCTGATTGATCAGGGGTCAGATAGTTAGAAAGTTGGTAATACTCGCATAATTGCGTATGGACGCATTTTTCTAAAATTTTTGACAACACTGGGAGCAATGATATAGGGTGATAGTTAGAAACCAAGGTTAACTCCCCACTTTTATGAATAGGCACTACTCTTGCAGTTTTCCAGAGTTTGGGTATGTATCCAGACATCAAGGATTCATTAATTAGGGTTGTGACAGGCCTAGCAATTGCCGGCGCACTGAGCTTCAACAGCATTGCTGGGATTTGATCAGGTCCAGACTGGTTTTTCATTTTTATTAAGGTGTTTCTTAACGACATTGATGGGTACAGGTCTAAAATTGAACTTCTCTATATTGGGTCTTTGCTGTTTTAGTGGGGCCTGATCCACATTTCTAGTTTCAAGATGCGTGCGATTTATTAGTTTGTCAATCAGGGTGGTGGAGCATCTGACAAAATAATTGTTAAAGGCATTTGCTACTTCTAAGGGGAGTTGCAGGGTTTGGTTATCCACATTGACATTGGAGGGTTGGGAGTGGATTGGTGGATTTTGTAAGTTATATATGAGTTTCCAAAACTTTCTAGGGTTAGATATGTTATTGTTTAGATTTTCACAGAAATATTGGGCCTTGGCCAATTTTGTTTGTTTAGTGCATATATTTCGCCATTGTCTATATACACAGTGATCGTTCATAGAGCCAGTATGCTTGAACTTTGACCACAATGAATCCCGAAACTGGTACATTTGAATGAGGTCAGCTGTGATCCAATTTAAGAGTGCTCCTTTTACTCTCACCTTACGCAGCGGGGCATGTAAATTCCAAACTTGTAGGAGTTTAGACTGAAAGAATTCAACTGCAGAGTCTAGATCTGGGATTAGGTTTAATCTGTGCCAGGGGAGGTTCTTGATGTCATTTAGAAATGATTGAATATTAAATTTTTTGAAGGACCTGGTGATTTTAACCTTGGGAGAGGATTTAGTTGCCTTTATTTTGCGCACGCAGTACACTATGCAGTGGTACCTGAAATTGTTAGGGAGAAGACCTGCCTCCTGGATTCGGTCGGGAGAAGTGGAGAGAATCCAGTCGAGCAGGGTATGATTATGGCTTTTGATGTTTATGCGAGTTGGGGAGGAGATTAATTGCGTTAGCTGCAAAGTTTTAAATAGCGTGCGACAACTGTTATTTTTTGGATTCAGCCAATCAATATTAAAATCTCCAAAAACCAAAATTTCACTTTTTGGGTTTTGAGCTATGGTTTCACTAAGGAGATGGGCTATGTCAGAAATGGAATGCAAAGGGGAGCTAGGTTGGCGGTAGATTCCTGCAACAATGATTAATTTACTGCACGGTATCTCAATTGTGCCAGAAAGGAAATCAAAGGTGGCAGGAGAGCTCGATTTTTGTAAGGGGGTGAACTTTGTGGAATTGTCAACATAAATTACAATGCCGCCTCCTCTCTTTCCTCTGTCAATTCTATGGCATGAATACCCATGTATTGTAATTGCAGAATCAAGTTATTTTTTGCAGTTAGCCACGATTCAGAGATAACAATGATTTTGGGCTTGTATTGTAAACACCAAGCTTGCAGTGCATCGATTTTTGGTAGTAAGCTGCGGATATTACAGTGCACAAAGGAGAGGCCTTTTTTAGTTGGAAGGCTAGGAATGGAATTTGCTGGGGGGCCAGGGTTAGACTCTACATCATTTGCAAGGGCAAGTAGCATAAGAAATAGGAATTTGGACATAGTTTTTGTTTGGCCATATAGTGAATGGGATACTTTATAATTTTGTGATGTGGGGGTAGGAGGGCTATTTTTTTTAACTCTCCACCGGCACTCAGCAGATAAGTTACAGCAACAGAGCAGGCCATGGTGTATGAAAATTAGTTTTCCAGTTTGAGATGTGTGCTTATGGCGGTAATGATAAGAACAAAATTGGAGTGAGAAAAGGGTTGTTATGAATATCAGTATGGTCATATTTGGATTCATTTTAGTGCTATGAGGTTTGTAGATAAATATAAAACAAAAATAGTACAATATAAAATATATATAAACAGGGAAAGTTCACAAATTGCAGAGATAAGAGAGGTATCCATTGAGGGGAATACAACTATTAAACAGCAAGATATATGGTCCATCAATGTGCATTTAAAAATAAAGAAGAAAAATAATAGCCAATACATATTACAACACACACATTAGTAGTAACAGGGTAGAATATCATGAGATAAGTATCTTCCCGAGGCTACCTGTAGTAGAGGGCTGTGTCAGCAGATGTAAGTTGGTTTGTGAATTTTCTTTAGACTGTGGCAACTATGCTTTAAAATTCAGCTGTAGCAGAGGGCTGTGTCAGCTGATGTAAGTTGGTTTGTGAATTTTCTTTAGACTGTGGCAACTATGCTTTAAAATTCAGCTGTAGCAGAGGGCTGTGTCAGCTGATGTAAGTTGGTTTGGGAATTTTCTTTAGACTGTGGCAATTATGCTTTAAAATTCAGCTGTAGCAGAGGGCTGTGTCAACTGATGTAATAATAACAATAAAATAAAATAAATTAAATTAATAAAATACAATTATCTAAATTACAAAAAAAACAAAAACATTAAATTACACAAAATAAAAAACGAAATGATCAAAAAATAAAAACAAATTACTCCTAATCTAATAGCCCTATCAAAATAAAAAAAAAACCCCACCAAAATAAAAAAAAACCTAGCCTACAGTAAACTGCCAGGGCCTTTTGCGGGGCATTGCCCCAAAGAAATCAGCTCTTTTACCTGTAAAAAAAAAAAAATACAAACACCTCCCAACAGTAAAACCCACCACCCACACAATCAAACCCCCCAAATAAAAACCTATCTAAATAAACCTAAGCTAACCATTGCCCTGAAAAGGGCATTTGGATGGCCAAAAAACACCCAATAAACCCTTAAAAAAAACCTAACACTAACCCCTGACGATCCACTTACAGTTCTCGAAGACCGAACATCCATTCTCATCCAGGCGGCAGAAGTCTTCATCCAAGCGGGCAGAAGTCTTCATCCAAGCGGGCAGAAGTCTTCATCCAAGCGGGCAGAAGTCTTCATCCAAGCGGGCAGAAGTCCTCATCGAAGTCGGCAGAAGTCTTCATCCAAGCGGGCAGAAGTCTTTATCCAGACGGCATCTTCTATCTTCATCCATCCGGTGCGGAGCGGGTCCATCTTCAAGACATCCGGCGCGGAGCATCCTCTTCTTCCGATGGTCAACGTAGAATGAAGTTTCCCTTTAAGGTACGTCAATACGTCATCCAAGATGGTGTCCCTTACATTCCGATTGGCTGATAGAATTCTATCAGCCAATAGGAATTAAAGGTTAAAAAATCCTAATGGCTGTTGCAATCAGCCAATAGGATTGAGCTTTCATCCTATTGGCAAATCCAAATTTTGTTTTGATGCATATTGCACATTTTCTGTTAATCCAATAAACCTAATTTCACTACTGAAATATTACTGTGTCCTTCAGTTATTTGATAGATCAAAATGAAATTGCTGATCCAAACACTTAATTATTTATAAATGAAAATCATGGAAATTGTCAGGGGTGCCTAAAACTTTTGCATACGACTGTGTATATATATATATATATATATATATATATATATATATATATATATATATATATACAATATCCAATCAGCCAATAGGATTGAGCTCGTATTCTATTGGCTGATTGGAACAGCCAATAGAATGCGAGCTCAATCCTATTGGCTGATTGGATCAGCCAATAGGATTTTTTCTACCGTAATTCTGATTGGCTGATAGAATTCTATCAGCCAAGCGGAAGCTAAGGGACGCCATCTTGGATGACGTCACTTAAAGGTACCTTCATTCATCTTTAGTCATCGGATGAAGAGGATGCTCCACGTCAGATGTCTTGAAGATAGAAGATGCTGTCTGGATGACCACGTCGCCCGGCTTTGAGAGCTCTGGCTAATAATTTCCCAGGTTTATTCCCTTCAGTGAAATACTTTTGTTTTAAGTACTAGCTTATTTTTGGGCTTTCTCAGATAATAGTTTGTTTATGTCTTCTGTGCAATTTGGTGTACCATATTTTTGTCCAAGGGATTAAGTTTGTGAAGGTGATCTAGTTTTAATAGCCGATCAGCAAAGTCAGTAAAGTCAGTCTGGACCTTGTGGGCTTTCATTTTTATAAATTCGCCCCGGATAAAGGGGCGAATTCCCACATTATATATGGATTAACGTCTGTAGTATTTTCCCCAGGATCTATTCATGCATATTTTAGATACAGAAAAGAAAATTCCAATACCCATCGATAGAGCCCACAGAGTCTTAGGCTCAAACCTCCAGACAATGCCCTGCCAAGGGATATTATTCTCAAGTTGAGAGCCTTACAAGCTAAAGAAGATATTTTGAGAGCTGCAAAGATGTATTAATCAGATTTCCTTTCAAGGACACTCTATCCAAATTTTTGCTGACTTAGCCCCAAACACTTTACAGGTCTAAGGGTATTCAATACTGTTTGGGTTTTCCCTGCTTTCTTTCTGTAACCCATCAAGGTCAAAAGGTGCTCTGTAAAAACATAAAGATAGTAAAATGTTCTGCTCAGAAATTAATTTGGACCCACCGAAAAAAGCCTTCAGACAAATCAACTAAAGTTGCTCCAAGACCCAGTGATTTTGTTATATCGAAAGCACAGAGACCCAAATGAAAGACTGTACCAACTACAAAAGTTAAAGCCTCTGATGCACCACCTTCTCAGTCAGTTGGGTAATATTTGGCGGTGAAATCTACTGTAATATGTGAAAAGTGATGAGTCTATATACTGAGTTAATTTGTAAGTTCTCTACTAGTTAGAATTGCTTATATATACAGTATATATATTACCCGCTATAGTCTATACTAATACAGTTACATAGTTGGCCTACTCCCAACTTAGTCTAATGTTTTATCATACTCAACTCCTGTGTTATTATTTTATCTAATTTATATATTAAAAGGACAGGACCATGTCCTCTGCTAAGTTTAGATTATGCTTAATGCTATTCTGTTTATTGTTTTATATATATATTGTATACTGTTGTATATTGTTCTTTATATTTACTCAAGAGTGTTATACTATTCATGAACATATAACCTTGCTTAATTTTTCAGAGACATCAATTTCGCAAACTATTTCCCTCTTTACAGATATAACTAACTTTAAGACACCCCTCTCCTATAGCTTTAACCACAAATCTCCAATTGAATAGAAAAATAAATATATTAACCCAGAACACTAAAGGTCTCAATATGCCACGTAAGCAATCAATGGCCATACTAGGCTGCAAGCAGATATTTGGACACGTATTATTCTTTCAAGAAACTAACGCCTAGATTACGAGTTTTGTCGATAAAGACCCGCGGTGCTAACAAGGCTTTTTTTTCCAGCGCACCCTTAAGCCAACGCTGGTATTACGAGTTGTCTGAATGGCTGCGTTAGCCTCAGAAAAGGGAGCGTTGAGCATAATTTATATATGGGGTTTTGGCCTCTTGTAGCATAACGGTACACACTATTTGGTGCCTCTTCTCTTCTTCCTTCTAACAGAACTTGCGACTGCCAACATCGATCTGGAATGAGTTTGCTGCCTGGAGGATTGTGACATATCTCCTGTGGACTTTTTGCATCTTTATTCATAGAGATGGTTCTATCATTTTTTTAATATCTTTCTCATTGAGACAGTTCTATTTTTAACTCAAAAATGTTCGCATTATAATAACATTGTTATGTGTAATATTATATTCTGAATTGATTTTGGTACTACCACACATTGAATTCTAGAGGTTCAGTGCATATCACTTTATTTTGTAAATAACAACATGTATTTTTTTGTTTTATTTTGAGGGCGCATCTCATTTTTATCCAATTTTATAATGTAGGTTGCGGCAGTGTCCGGAGTGGGAGATTAGGGGTTAAAAAAAATTATTATAGTGTTTGCGATGTGGGGGGGCCTCGGTTTAGGGGTTCATAGGTAGTTTATGGGTGTTAGTGTACTTTATAGCACAGTAGTTAAGAGCTTTATGTTCCGGCGTTAGCCCATAAAGCTCTTAACTACTGTCTTTTTTTTGCGGTTGGAGTCTTGTCGGTAGAGGCTCTACCGCTCACTTCTTCCAAGACTCGTAATACCAGCGTTAGGCAAATACCATTGAAAAGATAGGATACGCAATTGACGTAAGGGGATCTGCGTTAGCCTCGAGTCGCGGAAAAAAAGTGAGCGGTAGACCCTTTCCTGCCTGACTCGTAATACCAGCGTTAGATAAAAAGCAGCATTAGGACCCCTTAACGCTGCTTTTTAAGGCTAACGAAGAACTCGTAATCTAGGCGTAACTTTTTATAGTACAAGGAACCTTAATACTTCTCCCATTTCCATAGCAGTAACTCTATCCATTTTCAACCTCTAAAAATAGACTGTGACAACGAGGGGAGATATTTGGGGGTCTATAGTTCACTGTTTGGTTTCCCTATAACTTTTATTAATATTTACGCCCAAACTCTTGCTAAGGTCATTTTCTTCGTAATATCACAAATAAAATTCTGGACTTTGCCAATGGTTCTCTAGTCATGGCCAGAGATTTTAACCTCCCATTAGAACCCATAATAGATATGTCCAACATGCGTATAAAAATTGCTAAACACACCCTTAAAATAGTCTGGTCCAATCTTCATTTATTACCACTTCATAAGACTTGGAGGTATAAACACCGAGCTACCCATGATTACATGTTTCTCTCAAACCCTAAACACACCCATTCCTGTATAAATTAGATAGATAGAATCTAGAATACTCCCAATGGCATGGTTGGATCATTCCTAAGTTTGCAGTGGTTTTATATGGCCCTCAGCTCCATTAAAGCCATTTAGTTGGCAGTTAAAGAATACCCTACTATTTGGAGAATCTCTAATTCCCTTTTTTAGGGAAAATACTACAGGCGTTAATCCATGTATAGTGTGGGAATCCCACAAAGCCTTTATCCGTAGGGAATTTATAAAAATTAGAGCCCACAAGGTCCAGACTCAAAGATAGAAATACACTGACTTTGCTGATCGACTATTAAACTAGATTACCTTCACAAACTTAATCCCTTGGACACAAATATGGTACACCAAATTGCACAGACGAGAAAAGACATAAACAAACTATTATCTGAGAAAGCCCAAAAACTTTACTTAAAACAAAAGTATTTCACTGAAGGGAATAAACCTGGGAAATTATTAGCCAAAGCTCTCAAAACACAGCAAACCATGTCATACATCTCATCTCTTGACTCCCCCACCCAGGGAAAGATTGAGGAATCCAACTTATTTGCTGCACAGTTTGCTAATTTATATAACATTTATGAATAAGAAGCACACTGTGCACACAGCTCTCTGTCAAACTTATTTAGACAAAATTCACACACCTACTCTTACTACCGATCTCGTAAAGCCCCTAGCCCTCCCTATTAAAGCTCAAAAAATTGACAAAGCTATAACATCATTAAAGGTGGGGAAAAGCCCAAGGCCAGATGGCTTTACTTGATCCTACTACAAAAAAAAAATAAAGATATTCTTTTTTTTTGTGTTTAAGTAATGTTTATTGATATTAGGTACAATGGTATCGTATTGATACAAAAATAAAATAACAATCTTGAGACATCACATATACGTTTTACAAATGAAATAAGCATTAACAACCAATGACCTATCTTTTCTAGGGGTTATCAAGAATATACAATAATAAGAGGGTAAAAATAACAATATAGTAGTAGTTGTGAGTATTTGTGAGTAACCCTTGTGGATTAGCTTAGGAGGGGGTAGGGGAAGGAAGGGGGTTTAGGGAAGGAGGTAAAGGGGAGTATCCTATCAAAATCAGAGTATCAGAGAGCCAAGAATATTGCTTTGTTATAACGTATCCTAATGTAACTTAATTAGAAGCTCCCATACACATTACCAGAGAAGGAAATATGTTCCCATACTATAGAAGAACTTATTCTACAAGCCCTTCAGGTGTTATTGTAGGTCCCTTGTTCCCAAATAAATAGTATATTGGTTATCATTTCTTGTTTCCCAAGATAGCGATAGTGCATTTTCTCCAAAGTAATAATATGATTTACTTCTGATTTCCATTGGGCTATCGTAGGTATTTCTTGCGTCTTACATAACCTGGGGATCAGCCTCTTGGCACAAGTTAACATTAAGAGAAGCAATTTTTTACGATAGACACATGAAAGCTTTGGGATGTGATTAAGGAGAACAATGTATGGAGTGAGGGTGATGTCTGTGCCCAGAATATTATTTATGTTTCGCTCCATTTGTTGCCAAAATTCGTCTAGGTTCGGGCAAGACCACCATATGTGAGTCATGGTGCCTATTTCTCCGCATCTTCTCCAACAACTAGAAGAAGCGGTGGGGTATATAATTCTCAGTCGTTGCGGTGTTAGGTACCATCTGGCTAATATCTTATAGTTCAGCTCAGACATAATCAGGGAGGTGGAAGAGGAGTGAGTGAGGCGAAAACATCGCTTCCAGGCATCTGTATCAAAAACATTTAGTAACTCCTCGGTCCATCTAGCCAAGTATGTTGGGCGTTTTTCAGGGAAGGAGCCCCTAAGAATTTTATAAATCTGAGAAAGATGTGCTCTTGAATTATTCGGGTTAGTGCATAACTGCTCAAACGGAGTTAGTGGTCTTAGTATGTCTGTTTTATGCGGACTATTATTAATGGCATGCCTAATTTGTAGGTACGCATACCAACAGTGGAATGGGGACCCTAGCTCGTCATTAAGTAAAAGTCTATCCTTAATTCCTAAGGGGGTAGTGATTAAGTATATTGGCAGGTTATGGAGAAGCTTATTGGTATTGGTATGAGTGAAAAGGCTGTGTTTTAGAAACAAGTGGTTACGAAGTAAGGGGGTGAGAGGGGATATTATTGTTGATAATCCCTTCACATGTGAGACAACATAATCCCATATCTCGAGAGTAGTTCTGATGTATTCATTGTGCTGTAATATATGGGGTCTAGAGTCCTTAGGGAGCCAGGGTATATCTCTCATGTGTTTAGTCTGAGATACATGGCTCTCCATCTGTATCCATAGATTCGAGGAGGGTGAGAGGTTCTATGCTAAGTGCGCCGCCCTGTAATAGTTAGTAATATTGGGGACATTAAGACCTCCATCTTCTTTACTAAGGTATAAAGTATACTGAGCAATTCTTGGGCGTTTATAGGACCAAATAAAAGAGTTTATCAATTTTTGTTGTGTCTGAAGGTAAGATTTAGGCAAGGCCATTGGTAGTGTTTGGAACAGGTATAGGTATTTGGGGATTACCATCATTGTTACCGTATTGATCCTACCTAACCATGATAGATGTCCCTGTCTATGCCAAGATTCAAGTAAATTTTTAACACTCAGTTGGAGAGCCGTAAAGTTGTCAGAAAAGATTTTGTGAGTATCTTTAGGAATTGTTATTATTTATTTTAACTTTTGCACAGGGGTTGTGGTATAGGGCTTGTATTCTGGCAATAAATATTTTAGAGAAGCCGAACTTTGACAGGGTGTTCCACATAAATTGCCAGTCCATCCTGTCAAAAGCTTTTTCCGCATCTGTGGAAAGCAAAACTAGAGGTGTATGATTATTATGAGCGTGTTGTAGGGAATGGAGTAATCTTATAGTATTATCTTTTGCCTCCCTGCCTCTAATGAAGCCCACCTGATCCGGGTGAATAATTTTAGGTAGAATGGAATTCATTCGGTTTGCCAGGATTTTAGCGTATATTTTCATGTCTATATTTATAAGTGATATAGGTCTATAGTTACCAACTAGATCTGTAGCTTTATCTGGTTTTGGAACGACTGTAATCATTGCCTCTAAAAGAGAACTAGGGAGGGAATTACCTCGGTCTATGTCAAGAAAGAGCAAGTGGAGATGTGGGCCTATCTGTTCCCGGAGGAGTTGATAGAATTTTGCCGTGAGGCCATCTGGGCCTGGTGACTTACCATTAGGTAATGACTTAATTACTGAAATGATGTCCTGCACTGTTATAGATAGGAGAATCCAAGAATTGCTTGTCTTCTTCCGTGATAGAAGGGGCGTCTACTGTAGTTAAATATGCTTCTAATTGTTCTAACTTATCTTGTGTTGTGGTGCCCTTAATATTATATAAATTTGTATAGTAGGAAACAAATGAGTCGATGATCTCCTCGTTTGTGTGTGTAATTTCACCTGTGGGTTGTCTAAGAGATTTAATAAAGGTAGAGAATTTTTGCTTTTTAAGAGACCTGGCTAGGAGGCGGCCTGCTTTGTTACTCTCCACAAAGAACTTAGATTTAGTGGTCAGAGCTCTCATATGAGCCTTCTGTATAAGAAACTTGTTGAGGTTTTCCCTAGCTTCAGTTAATCTGGCGAGTTTTGAGGTAGAAGTTGGGTCAGCTTTAAGGGCTACTTCCTGGGTAGCCAGGTCTCTTGTCAAAGAGGTGAATTGGGAAGTATGTAATTTTCGTTGTTTTGCATTATACTTTATTAGTATCCCACGGATATAACACTTATACGCCTCCCAGTTGTTCGCGAACGACATGTCCTCAGGTTTATTTAGGGTAAAATATTCGTCTGTGTGTTTTTTAATGTCATCTACCGTTTCTTGATTGGTAAGTAAGTATTCATTAAGTTTCCAATTGAATGTGTTACGTGGTTTGTTAGACCATTTAAATATGGTGGATACCATACTATGGTCAGACCAGGAGGTATGGGTGATCTTAGAGTGTACAAGATTTGAGAGAAAATTCTGGTCGCAGAGAATATAGTCCAACCTTGAGTAAGAATGATATGGGTGGGAGAAAAAGGTGTAGTCCCTCTTATTTGTGTGCACTATTCTCCAGGTGTCAAACAAATTCAGGGATTGTATAGCTGCGCAGTTGGATCTTAAGGTGTTATTGCGCAGATATGATCTCCCGTTAGATGTGTCTATTGCAGGGTTTAAGGGGAAGTTGAAATCCCCTCCTTGTATAATCGTCCCTTTAGCCATATCTAGTATTGTATTGATCAAAGGCCTGTAAAAATGAGGGGTAGGTTTATTTGGGGCGTAAATGTTAACCAAAGTAATTGGATTGCCATAACACAATCCAATCAGAATTAAGATTCTACCCTCCTTGTCTGTGAATTTTTGTAGGAGTTCGAAGGGTAAGTTCCTTCTAAAGGAAATGCTAACTCCGTTTTTCCTATGAGTACCTGAACTGCAAAAATGCTGATCAAAATATCTCTTAGAGAGTATAGGTTCATGATTCTTTTTAAAGTGTGTTTCCTGGGTCATAATGATATCTATTTTTCTTTTGTGAAAATCGTGGAAAGAGATCGAGCGCTTCTCCGCTGAGAGAAAGCCCTTGACATTTTGGGTTGCAATGTGAAGGGTATCTACCTCCTGACAGGATGGTTGAGTCATTATGAGCTGTTATTTCAGGTATGGTTATTCTAGGGAGCTAAGGTATACTGGTTCGGATACTGGGAAGAGACAGGTTAAGTTGACTGGGGTATTAGGGTAATCAAATATTGAGAAGTGGAATATATAAATAGCTGTGGGCTAAATATATTGATAATAATAGCAAGGGGGAAAAAGTATCTACAAATAGCTATTCTAGCTCGGAAGTTGCGTCAGTATTAGAACCGTACAAGTCCGGGCTATATATTAAAGAGTAATAATAATAATAATTATAATAATAATAATTTGGGAGCTTGTTTTACAAACCGGGCGTCACGCCAATTCGGAGCTATAGGTGTGCTGGTTGTTTAAGGGAGACTTTTGTTTGGGAATAGTCGTCTATGGAAGATTGGTGAATTTAGAAGGTCTTATTGGCACATTTGTAAGCCTGTGCATGTAGCTCTTAGCTACTTAGCAGAGACTATACTACTGGTGCGATGTCCTGGGGAAAAGTGCAAGTTCCTTGTAAAGAACTATATTAGTAGATCATTCATATTTCCCTTGCTAAAGAATGATCTTTGTGTCCTAGGGTGCACCAGGTGTTAAATAATGGGGAGTGTGACCTAAATCAGTACTAACTTAACTAAATAAGCAGAGAAGTTCACATTCCATAAAATCTATGCTAACTGGGCGTAATTTGGTAGGGGTCAGTAAAGCATAGAAAGTAGTCTATGAAAAAAAAAAAAGGAAGAAAATGGGTGTTGAATCAACAGTTTATGTTACAATCTTAAATAAGTATATAAAAATCAATATTATAACTCAGTCTTATTTCAACAGGTGTGAATTGTGACATCCTCCACATTTAACCAAGGCTAGCAATATATTCCTAAAGTGAAGTGGGTTTGTAATCTATCCTAGATCTTATGCAGATTTATTATACACATATCGGTAAACTAACCATTCTCATGCAGTAATGAACATTTAAATATTTTTGAACTGAGTGTGTCCACTCAGCTCAAAGCACAACAAAAATTGTGTTGGAATATTTGTAACAACATGAACTTATAAGCAAAAGTTCAAACTTGTATTTAACTTGAAGAGTTGAAATTAACCTTTAAGAGAAGTTTTAGACCTTTAACCAAGATAGTCTCTCCTCTTTGGAGGTCTGTTTTCATCGCCTAAATAGGCGCAACGGAAGAGAAAGGAAGGATCAGGTCCACAAACCTATTACCTACAGTATTAAACATTTAAGGGGGAAGAAAACAGTTAATTAATCATAGTTACTCATCCTGGAGAGTCTGTGTCCATTCTTTCGTTATTGACTTGAGGAACTTGTCTTCTCTTATTCTGCTTGCATGTAATATCAGGCCCAGGACGTCTTTGTGGTTTAGGGCCATCTTGTCCGTTCTGCTGCTTGTGAGAAGATGGAAAGTTTCCAGTATTAGGCTGTGAGATATTCAAAAGGTTGCAAAATCTGTTAACCTGAGATAGAGAAGTGCACTCTATTTTTTTCCCGTTTTTCATTACTATCACTGATGTAGGAAAGCCCCACCTGTAGGGAATATGCAATGCTCATAGGTGGGAAGTCAAAGCTTGATAGTCTCTCCTTTTTTGTAATGTACGTAGGGATAGATCCTGATATATTTGTAGCTTATTAGTTGTCTTTTCCTGGTTACATTGTATATCTCCTCTTTTTGTCTATAATTTTGGAAATGTACTACAATGTATCTTGGCGGGGAATCATCGGGTGGCTTCGGGCGAAGTGCTCGGTGCGCCCTGTCTAAAGGGATAGTTGTATTTTCTGTAGTGTTAACTCCCAGTATTTCGGCAAATAAAGCCTGTAGGCAGTCTTGGATTTCACTGTTCAGGACTGTTTCCGGAATCCCTCGGAAGCGCAAATTTCCTCTTCTGGAGCGATTTTCTAAATCGTCTATTTTGTCTTCCAACTCAGTGATATGGTGGAGTTGCTGCGTCTGATTGGATGAGAGATTCGCCAACTTTTGTGCTACAACATATTCATGTTCTTCTAAGGTGTCAACTCTGTGACCAAGTTCGTTGATCTCCTTTTTTAGGTCAGCACACTCATCTTTGATACAGGATTTGACCTGCTCAATCAAGGCTTTCATGGCTTTATATGTAATTGGGGTATCATCATTGTGAATCTGCGCTGAAGGTGGTGTATTGTTCACACTTGCTGATGTATCTTCTTGATCATCTTCTGTGGGATTCTGCGAGGATTCATCATCTTTGTTTTTAGTAGTTTGGTCTGCTTGTTTAAAAAAAGCATGCACTGCGCCTTGACTGGATTGTGATGGTTTCTGCATTTTATCCTGTCGAGGATTTTTCCTTTGCGACATATTTGCCACTATGTGCAATCACCCTGCTGATTTTGCTTATTGCCAGAGTGAGACACTATACCCCCAGGGGATTTTACCCTCACAGGGTGATCACGGTAAAAGGTAAGTGGGGTATGACCCGCCACCACTCAGTGTGGCGGGAAAGGGGGTAGGAGTATGTGTCTTCAGTATTTGGATTATTGTAGTTATATGTAGGGCAATAATTCACAGACTGCTCAGGTAGTTGCTGTTAAACAATCAGCTATTCATATGATAGATCAGTTATATAAGGAATTGTGTCCTCATTGTTTAATAACTCACTGTAAGAGATAGGTAGTATAATGGGTACAAGTAGTATAATTGGCACAGTACTGGCCTGTAGAGCGTGTCCTTGCCTCTGTCTTATAGTAAGCACTAAAACCAAATTCAGTCCCTCCGCTATTAGACAGGCTCCTTTTTGTTTTAGAGGTGCGTCACACTCATTACTCTTTGCTTGGTCATAAACTTGTGTCTTTGTTTTAATGTCTCTATATGTGTTATGCGGTTACATGCCGTTGAATGCCGTCCCCAACCTTAACAATTATGCTATGACACGCTTACATCAAGAGCTGTGTGTCTGCAGTTCTAGTGTCTTACCGGTCACCTCGTTAGCTGCGTGGGAGGAGGTTTAATCGGAAGAGCCGCTTTCAGTAGCCGGTGTCTCTTCTAGCTAGTATCAGGTGCCGAACAAAGCGGGGATCAGACGCCTGTCAGGTCTGGTTTAATATCACTTGCGTTGGCGATATGGCCTATTGCGTTGGCGATATGGCCATAAAGTAGAGCCATAAATCTCTCCAATTTAGATGTAGGAGCCTTACGCTTACTTCTCTTCTAATTGATGACAGTTCCAGCTGCTAATTCATGCTTTTAGTGACCTAAACACCCGGTCTGCATACGGAGCCTCAGTGTATTGCGGCCATCATGGTCGGCCGTTCGCTCCGCCCCCCAAAATAAAGATATTCTTATCCCTCACTTAATAGCAGTGTTTAACCATATTGAGGATGGAAATACCCTTCCTCCATCAATGTTGGAAGCAATAGTCACTGTCATCCTGAAACATGGCAAACCTCCTACACATCCTTCCAACTTTCACCCAATATCGCTTTTGAATGTGGATTTAAAAATATTTGCAAAAGTCCTGGCAAACAGGCTGAACCATATACTCCCTACACTCATAAACCCAGACCAGTTGGGCTTTGTTTCTTGGAGAGAAGCCCACGACAATACAGTTAAAGTTCTTCAACTGATTCAATACGCCCATACATTCCAGATACCTATGGTCCTCCTGTCGACAGGCGCAGAAAAAGTGTTTGACAGGTTGAATTGGACCTTCTTCCATTTAACCCTTCAAAAATTTGGTCTCCCTAATAAATTTATAAATAAAATCTTTTTTTTTATATAGTGCCCCCTCTGCTAATATTAAGGGGAATGACATTATCTCACAATCCTTTCAAATCACAAATGGCACAAGACAAGAGTGCCCGTTGTTTACCACTCTTGTTCGTACTTTCAATGGAAATCCTAGCGATACAAATATATTCCCAACGTGCTATCAAGGGATTGACTGTCAACAATTTACAATAGAAATTGGCTCTTTTCACAAGTGATTTACTATTGACCCTTACCTCCCCTAGACAGTTTCTCTCTGGGGCGCAGACACTTCTATCAAGCTACAGCGAGATTTCCAACTATGCTATTAAAGTGAATGTAAATTTTGATGATAAAGTGCCCGGTTTTTTAAAATTCGATTAAAAACAGGGGCACTTTTATTCATCAAAATTTATATTTCACTAGTGTTGTGAAAATACTTACCTTTTAATCTTGACAGCCGCTTCAGCTTCCCCCGGTCGTCGCAAGCCTCTTCCTACGTCAGAAATGAAAATCGGTCATCCTCCAATCACGGCTTCCTTCGGGGGACTCGGTGTCTGATTCAACGCCGTGATTGGAGGAAGCTGGATTCCTCATTTTAGACCCAGGAAGAGGCTTTGCAACGGGCGGAGGAAGCGATGCAGCGGCTGTCAAGATTAAAAGGTATTTTCACAACACGAGTGAAATGTATATTTTGATGAATTAAAGTGCCCCTGTTTTTAATCAAATTTTAAAAACCGGGCACTTTATCTTCAAAATTTACATTCACTTTAGTACTGGAAAATCAGACATTTTACCCCTGAACTTCTCTTTCCTTGAACTTTCCAATCTCACAAGGGAGTTCTCCTTCCCAATTAAGAAAGTATCACTTAAATATTTAGGTATCCATCTTTCATCTGATCGGAAAAACACTGTTGGAGTTAAACTACAAATCCCTTTTGCAACACATATCTGCAAAAACTTCAGATTGGCTTCCTAAAAAGATCTCTTGGATGGGTAGAATGAACGTCTTTAAAATGACAATCATGCCTAAACTGCTTCATGCCTTCATAACTGTACCAATACCCCTTCCTTCGCCATATCTACCTAAATTACAAGCAGTAATAAGCTCCTACATTTGGTGAAAATGTCCTCCCAGGATAGCTAAATCTATGCTGACGGCCCCCAAAACACCTAGGAGGATTAGGTGTTCCAGATCATGAGTTATACCGATCAGCCATTTTCCTTTATGGAATTGTAGAATGGTGTACTCTGAACCCTAGAGATTGTAAGTTATGGATAAGATTAGAAAATGCTATAGTTGATCATCCCCAAGTAGGAGGATGTTGTTGGATTCCTTCCTCACAATGTCCTGCAAGAATTAGTGACTTTCCAATAATCAATTATTCAAAACATTTGCTGTATCGACTACACTAGTAGGAAAATCCCCTGCCTTATAATTTGATATAACATGATGTTTTTATGGGAGACTTGTTCGGGAGTTGGACGACAATAGACTGTCACAAACTATACTAATGTCTTACTAATGTCTTATATACACGCTCACTTGTAAGTCTTAGATACTCTGCTTTCTTAACCTTGGGTTCTTCATGATGTAATAACATAATTGAAAAAATTGTTTCGTACATTAATTCTCTATTCTTATGTTCCTTAACTTACTCCATATATTTGTATTCTCATTCAACTCTTGAGTACTTGAGATTTACATATTTTTAGCATCCTTATAAGGATACTTTATGGTTGTTAATGTTAAATGTTTGTTTATTCTATATATGTTTTGCCTATAAACCAGATAATTACTGTTACACTTATTCTACAAAACAGAAAGAGACAGATGCGCCACATGGCCCAATATTGTTTGTTCAACACACTAATTATGGTCTAGTCGTGTCAATGCAAACTCACAATTTAGGAAGCACTTCAGTTAGTGCAATAGAAACAGTCTGGGATCAATCACAGTCACCCAGCAGACCGACCTCTTGGATAGATAGGAGTAATCTGTAGTGGAAATATAAAGAGACACAGAGGTGCCTATATGGCCTAGTACAGTTTGGTCCCAAGATATATTACTATGTTTAAGTAATATACTCACAATTGGTAAAGCATCTTCAGTGATGCTAATCAGGCAGGATGGGATCAATACAGTCACCCAACAGACTATGACAGGGTTCCCACAGGAGGCAAACAGCAGAGGTCCAAAAAAAGGCCAAAGTTTGGTCCAAATAATGCACAAGAGCAAGTGTTTTATAAAAAAGTAATAATTTTACTAAATTAAAAACAAGTAAAAACAAGCGACGCGTTTCTCAGCACACAGGCTGTTTCATCAGGCTTACAACATATAACTAAAACACTTGCTATTTATAGCCAACATATGTATCAACTTTAATTGGACACACCTGTTGGGGGGGTGGCATAAAGAAACTTCCTTTGAGAGTACCCTATCAGCATTTACTATAGTGGATGACATATGTAAATCACATTATAGATCATAACATTGTAATAAATGATGTTTACCAGCAATAGTATTTGTTTATTTGTTTAATTCCCCATCTATGTATTCTCATATATATTTATCCATCCAAAGGATTAATGATCCTGTTAGGCACCACTGACCGGTAAAGTAATATGCGTAATATAATTGTACAAATTCTCTCTATTGATGGCTCTGCAGCATTAAAAATACATTGACTTACTTGAAGTTAATGTTATTGTATCCTTGACTTACTTGAAGTTAATATTATTGTATCATGTGTCGATGTGTCGATGGAGAGTAAACTTTCATGTTCGCATTTCTTACGGCGTTCTCTACTTGTCACTGCGCATGCGTGTGATGTCATCTGTCAGTCTCTGTCTTACAGATGCGCATGCGTGTATCCCCTAAATACCGTAGCGATATTCTAATATTAATCTGATTTATTTAAAGAGATTCAAATATAAAAAATATCATGCTGTACTGGGAAAATTCATAGGATGCACCACTATACTATTTAGATGGCAACTTTGATAAAAATAGAATTAGAGTACCATCCCAATACGGTTGTAGATTTTTTATCTCCCTCATCATTATCTGACAAAATATATTCTTATTCTGGAGTTACATTTTTCTCAACATAAGTGTAATAGTGGTATCTGTGTAATAATCTAATAATGAAATTATGTGAACTGCTATTCTATGTTAGAATTTATCAGAAATAATTATCGTCAGAGGCTATTGATATCTCATAATTTACAATAGGGATGTTTCTCATGTGATTAACTTCGGTTAACAACCATTACATACTGGTTGTTTAACCCTATCGTCATAAGGAATAAGATGGTGTGTCAGTGTAGTCTCCTGACCTATTTCCGTGAAAATAATGTAATGTGTCTAATGTGTATAGATTAGTTGGGATAAATGTATACATTATATCTATCCAAAGTGTCATATGTATTAGTAAATGTAATATTATATTACCATCAACCCAGTCATAATAATAACAACTCTTAATGAGGACTTATATATTCGCGCGTATCTATCTATATGAGATTATATATAATATATTACTATCATACCAAATGGACAGGTGTAATATTGTAGTGATCTGTAGGTAACAATATAGTATGTCAAATAACAGTATACCCGTTATTAACTAAATTTAAGCCCCATACAGTGTATATTCTGGCAATTGATGCGACAGATATTTAAATCTGTATATATGTAATTACATGTACATGTGTACACCCTAAATGTGTGTAGTATAAATTCTAAATAATTTATATGTGTATATGTGACTATGTTGTGACTAGTATTATGAAGACATAATATAATTAATGATAATAATAAAATATATATATATACAATGAAGAATTGTGATAATGTGTTATATACCATATTTCATTAATGGTATACTATTATTGGCACCTTACTATCAAAGGCCTATAATATCCTTTGTGTGAGTTTGATAAAAGTGTATGTGAAGGTGATAAGTGTATGTGAAAATAATAAAAAATAATAAAAATAATAACTTGCATCAATAAGATAGAAATATAGATACATAACCCTATTTTCATAATGACAGACAGTGATAAGATAATATATCTGTCGACCTAACCTAAGAGACCTCAGATCACTCATTTCAACAATATAATGAATGCTGAAGAGGAAAGCAAAAAATAGATATTAAGTACAGCCAGTCAGATGTCAAAAGCGGCTAAATCCACACATTCATTGAGACCGTCTGGTACCAGGGTATGAAGTTTATGTATCCAGTACGTCTCCCAAGTTAAGAAAGGGATTGTGACTGTTTAGAGGTTTTTGCTCAATAGGTAATATTGACAGCGTTTTTGTGCTTCCTTTATGTGCAAAGGCGCAGTGCCTCGACAGGCTATGTTTGAGATATTTCCTCTTAATGTTGTAAGTGCGTTCACTCCAACGTTTCTTTATGGCACGACTAGTGCGTCCTACATATTGAGCCCCACATGAGCAGTTCACTAAATAGATCACATAGGTCGACTCACAGGATAACCTCTTATTGATTTTAAACTCTTCTCCTGTTTGGTTAGAAGAGAATGTGTTGGTACCTCTTTTAATAACTCTGCACATATTGCATTTTCTCTTCATACATTTGTACACTCCATTTAGAGGAACAAAATTGCCCAAAAAGGTCCTTTTTTGGCCTGATCTATGATCAGAACAAATGACCCTGTCCCTTATAACTTTGCTGGGGGCCAGTCGGTTCTTAAGAGTGGGCGCTCTTCTATATACAATCCTTGGTTTAGAAGGAATTAATTTTTTGAGATGTGGGTCATCACAGATAATGGGCCAATGTTTTAATATGATTTTTTGAATCTCACGATAGTTACTATTAAATCCAGTAATGAATAATGGTGTCTTATTATACTTTTCAATTGTTTGGTCTTTTTTAGTCTTTTTTGGGTCTTATCAGATGTTAGATAAGTGTTCCTGTCATCTTGTAAGGCTCTAAGGTATCCTTTTTGGATCAAGTCCAAAGGATATCCCTTTTCCAAAAATCTATCCTTCAAAATTAGGGATTGTTTCTTATAACTTTCGATAGTGCTACAGTTGCGTCTTATTCGTCTAAACTGTCCATAGGGCACATTTTTCTTCCAGCTCATATAATGATTGCTGTTGAAATTTAAGAAACTATTACAAAAATTTAAAAAAGTTTCAGATATAATTGTCCCACTCGTAGAAAAAGATAGAGATAGGTCCAAAAATTCCTGCATCATCTTGACTGTTTGTACATGTATATTAATACAATAAAGAAAAATTTAAGAAAAAAAATAAGTATTATATCTTTGTGTCTCGGAAGTTCCTGTAACACCATCTATGACACATTACATCTGACTGGACTGTACCTAGTTTGCACAAAAGCCACAAAATATTAGTGTCAGAGAATCAGGTAACGGAATACTGAATTGCCATCAATATATATCATTGTTACTAACCCACTTGATGACAATCAAATCAGCTTTTGCCATCTATTTGATGTCCATGCTCATCTGATGATCACCTTAAAAATGTCCTGAAGTGCTCTTGTATCACGTAGAAAGATGGCAAGAGTAAGATAGTTTCATGAGTGGAAAGCAGCAGCAGGAAAGGAAGACATGTGTTAAAGACCAATAGAACATAATGCCAACCATTTTTGTTGGAGATGCAGCACAAGCCAAAACTGGAAATTGGGGGACACAAAAAAAATGTTTTTTTCTTTCGTATGATGATAAGAGTCCAAAGGAATTACATGTCATGTGGGATTTAATAACCAAGCTGAGCACCCATGTTAAGGAAAGGGAGGTACAGAATAAAGCAGTTTCTATTTGCCCTACCCTGCGGCCTGAAGGAGTTTCCTGCCAAAAAAAAAAAAACAATTCCCTAATAAGCAAAAACAACTAAATGGAAATTCTTTAAAGAGTGTGTGCAGAGAAGACATGTTGCAGCTTTGCAAATCTGCTGCAATGATGAATCATTGATGACAGTCCAGGAAGTAGAAACTGAAATGGAAGAATGAGCTGAGCTAGGCCTAGAAGGAGACTTCCCTGCCACCAAGAAGTTTTAAGAATCACTTGATTGAACCAAGAGCTAAGGCTACCAGTACCCTTTTTGTCTCTACCGAATCAGCCAATAGAATGCGAGCTCAATCCTATTGGCTGATTGCATCAGCCAATAAGATTTTTTCTACCTTAATTCCAATTGGCTGATAGAATTCTATCAGCCAATTGGAATCTAAGGGACGCCATCTTGGATGACGTCACTTAAAGGTACCTTCATTCTGTGTTAGTCGTCAGATGAAGAGGATGCTCCGCGTTGGATGTCTTGAAGATGGACCCGCTCCGCGCTGGATGGATGAAGATAGAAGATGCCGTCTGGATGAAGACTTCTGCCCGTCTGGAGGACCACTTCTGCCCGGCTTGGATGAAGACTTCTGCCCGTCTGGAGGACCACTTCGCCCGGCTTGGATGAAGACGTCTCCCGGTAAGTCGATCTTCAGGGGGTTAGTGTTAGGTTTTTTTAAGGGTGTATTGGGTGGGTTTTATTTTTAGGTTAGGGACTTTGGGCGGCAAAAGAGCTAACTGCCCTTTTACGGGCAATGCCCATCCAAATGCCCTTTTCAGGGCAATGGGGAACTTAGGTTTTTTTAGGTAGGTTTTTATTTGGGGGGTTGGTTGTGTGGGTGGTGTTGGGGTGTTTTACTGTTGGGGGGTTGTTTGTATTTTTTTTTACAAGTAAAAGAGCTGATTACTTTGGCCTTTTAAGGGCTATTGGTAGTTTAGTTTAGGCTAGGGTTTTGTTTTTATTTTGGGGGGGGACTTTTTTTATTTTAATAGGGCTATTAGATAAGGTGTAATTAGTTTAAATTTCTGTAATTTGTTTATTATTTTCTGTAATTTAGTGTTTGTTTTTTTGTACTTTAGCTAATTTAATTTAGGTAATTGTATTTAATTTAGTTAATTTATTTAATTATAGTGTAGTGTTAGGTGTAATTGTAACAGGTTAGGATTTATTTTACAGGTAAATTTGTCTTTATTTTAACTAGGTAGTTATTAAATAGTTAATAACTATTTAATAACTATTCTACCTAGTTAAAATAAATATAAACTTGCCTGTAAAATAAAAAAAAATCCTAAGCTAGCTACAATGTAACTATTAGTTATATTGTAGCTATCTTAGGGTTTATTTTACAGGTAAGTATTTAGTTTTAAATAGGAATAATTTAGTTAATGATAGGAATATTTATTTCAATTTATTTAAATTATATTTAAGTTAGGGGGTGTTAGGTTTAGGGTTAGACTTAGGTTTAGGGGTTAATAACTTTAATATAGTGGCAGCGACGTTGGGGGCGGCAGATTAGGGGTTAATTAATGTAGGTAGGTGGCGGCGATGTTAGGGCGGACAGATTAGGGGTTATAATATTTAACTAATGTTTGCGAGGCGGTTTAGGGGTTAATATGTTTATTATAGTGGCAGCGACATTGGTGCGGCAGATTAGGGGTTAAAAAGTGTAGGTAGGTTGCGGAGACATTGGGGGCGGCAGATTAGGGGTTAATAAATATAATGTAGGTGTCAGCGATGTTGGGGGCAGCAGATTAGGGGTTCATAAGTATAATGTAGGTGGCGGCGGTGTCCGGAGTGGCAGATTAGGGGTTAATAATATAATGTAGGTGTCGGCGATGTCGGGGACGGCAGATTAGGGGTTAATAAGTGTAAGATTAGGGGTGTTTAGACTCGGGGTTCATGTTAGGGTGCTAGGTATAGACATAACTTTTATTTCCCCATAGGAATCAATGGGGCTGCGTTACTGAGTTTTACGCTGCTTTTTTGCAGGTGTTAGACTTTTTTTCAGCCGGCTCTCCCCGTTGATTCCTATGGGGAAATCGTGCACGAACACGTTACACCAGCTCACCCCTGACTTAAGCAGCGCTGGTATTGGAGTGCGGTAATGAGCAAAATTTTGCTCAGCGCTCACTTCTTGTCTTTTAACGACGGGTTTGTATGTAAAAACTCATAATACCAGCGCTGCATGTAAGTGAGCGTTGAGTGAAAACTGCTCGTTAGCACCGCATAGCCTCTAACGCAAAACTCGTAATCTGGGCCACTGTCTGGAGTGTTTTGTTATATATCATGGAGTGCCTTTTATGTGGCTGTAAAAAAAAAACATAATTCTAGTTTTAGGCTGTATCTATAGGTTCATACATGTGAACCTGGAGCGCGTGGGGGGCGCTTTAGATTTTGGTGCCTACAGGCACCTGGGCTGTAAATCCGGGCCCTGCTACTACTCTCTCTCTCTGCTTAACCTCTTTGGTACCGTGAAGGATTGGACTGTCTGCCTGGCATTTGATCTCTGCCTTCCTTGACCACTCTCTGCTTAACCCCTTTGGTACCGTGAAGGATTGGACTGTCTGCCTGGCATTTGATCTCTGCCTTCCTTGACCACTCTCTGCTTAACCCCTTTGGTACCGTGTAGAATTGGATTGTCTATCTGATGTATTACCCTGCTCTTCCTGAGACCTTTTACCTGTTTCTCTCCTCACACTGTGAGTATTGGATTGCATCCTCATTTTCTCTATATATTTTTTATTCTGGAATATTTCCTTATCTTGCCACTTGAAGCTGGGATAAGAATACTACTGGCCAGGATTGGTTTGATAGGGAAATATCCCACGAGCATTACACTGAGATAAAGAAAATAGAAACACCCTCCAGGACAATATATCAAAATCTATGCTGAACATAGGTTCAAGGAAGGACCTTAGTGAACAGAAGTACTAAATACAATTCCATAGAGGAGGAATAGGACTAATAACTGGCCTAATTCTCTCCAAATCTTGAACAAAGATATAAACATTAGGAAGACTGGCTAAATTCTTATGCGAAAGAATTGAAAAAAGCCTAAATTTGGGCCTTCAAGGAACTAACTGACAATCAGTTGTCAGATCCTAAAGAAATGCCAGGAAAACCCTAAGAAGAGCACCACTCAAAGAAAAAACTTCCAAACTTGTGAACAATTCTTTGGAAAACGGGTTTCCCAGTTTGGAAGATAGAGACAATAACCCAATCCAAGAAAGCACTATGCTTTAGAATTAAGAAGTATTAAGCGGCTAATTTAAATGTGAATCAAATGTTTTTCTCAAAAATGTTATGCCTTTAAATCTCCGGTATAAAGAGAGACACGACAAGTATCTCTGCATACAGTGATCAAGTGCGCATGCGCACGAAACGCGCCTGTGTGAGATTACCTGCCAACACTGCTTACTACATGTTTTTATGTGTGCTGCTGGAACTTTTCCACTTAAAGTTTTGCATTTTTACCTTGGATTTCCATGGGAGCTTTCTTTGCACTGTGCGCAGTTTTCCTTGGATTCTATACGTCTTTTTTTGCGTGTGGAACAGACACGCTTTAACTGCAGCCTGAGTGTTTGTGCTCTCCCCCACTCTCCATTGTGCCGTTGACCTTCAGCATGTCTCACCATAGGTGAGAAATCCTTTAAGGGAAACAGAGCGCCCATACTTACAGTACGTGTTTGGCTACATTTTCTGTTCAGTTGTGTGGAGTTGCCTATTTATCCCTGGATTTCATACGATTGAGGCAATTAAGAAAATAAGAAAGGAATTTTCTATTGAAGATTTACAGCTAAGAGGGAGCTGGTTCACTAACTGAGATCGTACAAAGACAAACTTCAGAGATAATAACGGGTGAAGATGTGGTGGGTGTTACTTTGAACTTTAATTACCAGCAGCACATCAATATTTACTGTTACTGTATTGCAATATGGATAATAGCCAGGAAGATTATGAAGATATTGCATATTATATTGATAGTCTCTTCTATGAGATAGATATGCTAAGGAAAAGGGAAATTACATTGGAATTGGATGTAAAAACGTTTCTAAAGCATGAAAAATGTATCCCAAGATATCTAAGGATACGTAAATTTCCATCTTTCTTAGTTCAAGACATTGAATTTATAACTAAATGGAATGTTTTAGACACCGGCTCATTTGCATTAATTGACTTACTCATTGAATACAAAAGGAAGCAAAGACAAGAACTATTGAATGAGATGACAAATACAGGAGAAACTCAAAACATTTCAACATGAGAGTGACTTTAAAAGTTACGATAAACAATTTGAGATTAATATGAATACGTTCAAACAAGAAATCTGGGAGTTTAAATCAAGTAAAATCACCAGGAACAAAAGGGACTATGAGTATACATACTAGATCTAAAGTATTAGATATCTTCAAAAAAACCATAGAAGAAAATCTTAGAACCTTAAAAGAAAAAACACAAAAATCTGTATCTAATCAAACACACAAAGAGAGAAGCTCTTAAAACACTTAATGACAACATTGTAGTGAGACCATCTGATAACTGAGGAAATGTTGTTGTATTAAATAGAAGTGACTATATCACAGAAGCTACCAGACAACTAAAAGATAATGAAGTTAATGCACATTTGAAAGAGAATCCCATGGAATAATGTAAATCCGAACTAGTTAAACTAGTTCATATGGCCAAGAATCAAAATATAATCACTGCATCTATTTCTGAAAGTCTTTTACCTGTTTATCCCGTAACCCCCATTTTTGATTATATTCCTAAAATAAATAAGGACCCTCTTCATCCCCCAGGACGACCCATAATTGCTGGGATAAACACACATATAGGTTTTAACAGCAGATGCAACATCACTCTATAATTCCATACATCATGAAAAGGGCTTAGAAGCTATTTAATTTTTTCTAAATTGGCAAAGCAATTATGAATCTGATACAAAGGAATTTTTGCTAAGAGCAATAGAATATTTACTAACACATAATTTCTTTATTTTTCAGAGGGATTTCAATCTCCAAAGAGGTGGGACCGCAATGGGGACTAAATTTGCCCCCTCCTACGCTAACCTTTTTTTAGGTTGGTGGGAGCAGTCCCACGTCTTTGGAGATCGCAATCCCTTTAGAAAAAACATTATACAATATTACCGATACATAGATGATCTGCTGTTTATATTTGATGGGAATGATGCTGAAATAGACACCTTCTGTGAATATTTAAATAGCAACACATGCAATATGATTTTTACAGCAGAACCCGATTCAAACAAAATCAATTAATTGGATGTAACAATAAAATCTAATGACACAAAAGACAAAATAGAGACTGTTCTCTATAGAAAACCCACAGCAGGGAACACGATACTAGGCTTCAAATCTTGTCATCCTAGACATGTTATAAAAGGTGTACCCAAAGAATACACTAGAGCTAAAAGAAATTGCTCTAATGATTCAGATTACCAAAACCAAGCCAATATCATATCAAACAGATTGAAAAGTAGAGGATATCAGGAACATATCTTAACAAAAGCTAAACAGAGTGTAGATGAAACACCCAGAAAACAATTACTTCATTACAGAGCTAAACAAACTGATAAGAAACACCAGAAAACTAAATTAATCACAACATACAGGGGCCGAATTATCAAACTCTGAATGGAGCTTGATGCCCTTTGTTTACGGCGAAAACTTGTCCGCCTGCTGTGAAGCGGTGGACAGAAATCAACCTGATCAAATAGGATCGGGTTGATTGACACCCCCTGCTAGCGGATGATTGGCCGCAAATCTGCAGGGGGCGGTATTGCACAAGCAGTTCTGGTGAACTGCTTGTGCAAAGATAAATGCTGACAGCGTATGCATTTATCGATGTGCAGATTTTCAATATTATCAGGAAAACTTTTCCTATCTTATACTCTGATCCTATAATTAAAAATATTATTAATGGGAGCGGCAGGACGTGTTTTAGTGAAGCTCCTGCTTTATATTTTGTTAAATTCGCTTTTTAGTCTCAATTAAGAAGAATTATTTTCCTAGGTCTGATGTACATGGAAGCTAAGAATGTTTATTTCTCCTAAAGTCCAGAAGCAGATGTCTGACACCCTGACCTATGTTCTTCAAGTGAGCTGCGCTTAATTTTTGTTCACTAGGCCATCATTAACCTGGAGATAGTGAACAGCGTGGCTGGGGCTGCCGTTAACATTTCCCCCAAGGCCTCTGGGCCACAACGTACACAGATACGGCTATAAAACTTTCTCTGAAATACTCGGAGCACATTTTTGGTACTTTGGAGAATTCACAAATCGCCTTTCAAAAATGGCGATGATAGAAGCATGGAGCAAGGATATGCAGCATGAGATTGATTTACAATTGAGAGGCTTTAAGTTAACTCTGAGAGCCGCACTGAACAGTCTGTTTGAAGCAGGTGAATACAACATAGCGGCACCAAGGGAGAAGCCGACAGAGATATTGAATCCTGTACTGAATGCTATCACTGAGAAGCCAAGACAGCTCAAGGCGGAGTTAGTCTCAGTAATGGATGGGCCTATTCCTGTGCTATTTCCTCCGCCAGTTGACCGACTCTGTTTCAAAGAGAGAGTACCATGGTCTGACTCACCCAACCTCCATGCGCTTGTCACAGAGATTGAGGAAATGTCTGTGTGAGGGACAGTGCTACCTAATCTCCTATGCGAGGAAGGTGTGTGTGAGAGAGATGCGAGCCCTAGGGAATTACCGATCCTATGTGAAACTGAGACAAGGCTAACCGAGGGGACGGTCCACATGAAGGAAGAGTCTACAGTAGTGATCCCCTATACCGAGGTGAGATTCATTAGCCCACTGCCCGCTATGCGTGTTGCCCTAGATCATCAGAGGGTCGCCGCCCAGCTACAGATATTGCCGAGACCGGCCAAATCCCAGTTCCAGAGTTATTATGTATATGGGACTGTCTACAGAGGTGCGAGGGACATTGCCACAGCTGCACTTTGCTTGCTACACCTCTTCTGGATTTCCGGACAGTACTTTGCTGCCACTGCAGGTAGATGGTCCTTGCCTGACAGAACTGGAGTGGGGTAATCCTATGTTGATAACATCAGGATTGCTATATGGTTCTTCGACCCCAATGTTTTTCCTTTGTTTATTCAAAATAAGAACCACAGCGGCCATTGTGTTATATTTGTGACTTCTATAGATGTAACAGTGTAACTGTGGTGCTCCGTTTTCTTTTTGTGTGATACATATAATTATAATAGCTATTGGTATGGTATGTACTCCATACACATAAATCCTAAACATATATATACTGGGGCTGTATTCATAATGTTTGAAATGACTTTGTATGGACTGATGTGCTTTTCATTATGAACAGTTGCTGGATTAAAGTTATTGGTTATGTTCTTAGGATTTCTAATATGCATCAGATCTATGTAGAGTGCATTTGGAGTTAGAGGTACCTATTCTTTTTACACCCTTTAGAAAAGTTCAGCAGTCGGGGTATACTCTCTCATATTATTATGCACTGGCATATTTGTCCTCAGTATTTCTCCACATCACCCTGTCTAGGGATCTGATCTTACACTAGATAACTTACTAAAAATTTATAGGGTTGCCGAGAGTACATTATTTAAACATGATGTTACCCTATATCTAGATTAGTATTCCCTTGATGAGCAGCTTCTACTTGCACTATTAGGACATTCTAGTTATAATTGGAGAGACATAATTTATAGCTATATGTAATATGTAGTTATGTCACTCTATACAACTTAATATAGAGCTAGGTATATTAACCCAAATCCAGTACCCTCCAGTCATATAGCTGAATATATCCATAACTTATGAATGGGCCTACAAGTCAGCCAGACAGTCATGGGCGGGAAGATAGCTTAAATAGTGTTACCTCATATACTTAAAATATTTGAAATAGAGGAAGCAGTTTTATATTATATTGTAGAAGTGTATCCCCCTTTTGCTCGATTGCTATGCATATTGTAAATTGCTTTTTTGTGTGTGAATATATTAATATCCGCTTAGTACTATGCAATGCAGCTTATATCATGGTTCAAAATTTGTTAAGAACTTCACGACTTTAATTGCAGGTATAGATCTGATTCTCATTGCGCTTAAAATGTTCAAACTGCAAAATATTTCACTTTCATTATCCTTTTGATGTCAAGTATCTCTATGTATTCACTGTTATGTGATATTATAGTGTATAGTATCCCGAGTTAATGTTTATCTGACAGTCCATACTTTAATTGTTTAAAGTCTATATACATCCATAGTTCTGGAGCTGCACAATATGGTCTATGTTTATAATGCCGCTATTTAGTTGTGTAATAGTGTTTTTAGACTTCTAAGTCTTATGCTCAGAAATGTGCCTTGGATTTTGTCTGGTTTTGTGTGCTTACAAGCTGGACGTATTGAGTCATCCCTATTCCTTAGGTATATTAGCTGTTTTACGATAGATTGATCCCCCACTGCATAAGTCTATTCCGTAATCAAATGAAACTTATGTCCTTAGTCCAGTTTCTCTAAATTACTATTTTACTGTTAAGCCTACTATTCTATGTTAAGCTCCGTCTACCCCCACTATATAGCTTACTGGTTATTTTAGGGGCACAGACCCCATATGCAACTCCTTAATCTAAGTTTAAGCGGGATCTCTTTTTTTTTCAGAAGCTATTGTTATACCCCCCCCCCTACTAATTGAGGTGTTATCTTTAAAAAGATTTAAAGTTAGTTACAAACGGGCAGATGATGTGTTTAATTACCTATACGCAAATTACTGCATTTATGCTATGTATATTTTTCTTATCAAAATGTCACAGTTTATTTGTATGCCTTATTTTTAAACCTCAATAAAAACATTTAAAAAAAAAAAAAAAAAGATTATTCATGAAGGATGTGACTTCATCCCCAAGAGAGGAAAGACCCCAGGAAATGATCGTTCGCCTTCAGACCCAGCACAGAGCACTAAAAAACTTGGCTAAAAGGTAGGAAAGGGTGTTACAAATGCAGGAGACCCATTTGCAAAACCTGCAACCATATAATGGAAGGGAGTACATTTAAGTCGAGTGAAACAGGAAAAGAACATAACATTAATGTTTAAATAAATTGTTCAACTACACATGTTGTATATCTTTTTTTTTTTTTTTTTGCATTTTTATAAATAAATTTTAATAAACTAAATACAGCTTTAACATAACAAATGTACATAAAACTAAGAACCAGCCAAAGTGTTAAAGTATAATTTTCTATATGAATATTTCAAGAGACTTGTCAAGCCCTGGATTATGAAACACATTACAAGCAAAATTGTAAGCTTGAGGTTTCCTCTTTATTTTAGGGCACAGTACAAATTTATAAGTTGAGCTAAACTTTCGCTTCAAAAATAAGAGAAAAGTGAAGAGGAGGGCCCTGTATTTATATATGTATATAAAGAAAATGAGATATATATATGTGGGAAGTGAAAAATATCTAATGGAATTGTCTAATAGATATATGTGATTTGGTTTACACAAATGGTGTGATAAATTAAACTAGAATGTTGTAATACAATTAAAATGAAAAATCAAGATGAAAAATCAAATGAAAATTTACAAAATAAAATATAATAAATAAATAAATAAAAAACACAAAATGTGGAAAAATTTGTGAAGGTCTTTTGAAAATGTGTCAAAAAAATAATCTGTGGTTCGCAAGTCAACTCCTCTTCAGGCGAAATGGGCTTGCTGGTGTAGATTCTATAAATAAAAGAAAGAAGTACGCCTCATGGTGCAGAGATCTGGCATCAATCGGCAAAAATCCCTAGGCCAAAACAAAAGGGGCACTCACAAAGCACAACATAAAAGCTCCAATATGGCAGGCTGGGCCCCAGTCTCCAGCCAACAGCACCACAGGTATCCCAAATGGCAATGGGCTTCCTGCCACAGGAAACAAAAACAGGACAACCGTCCAATGGCCCAGAACTATTGCAGTACCAGAAAAGTGTGTAGTGTAGGTAAGGTACTCACATTTTTATACTGCACCACTGGGCGGTCACCCCGCTCCTGGCCTCCAACAACAAGAAACCCATCCCCACCTGAGAGTCCCGTGACACAGTCAGCCGGAGAATGAGAGGCCCAGTCCGCCATACCAGCACCTTCATACAGTGCTCTTCCTTTGTGAGTACCCCCTTCATTCCAGCCCAAAGACCCCCACCAAAGGAAACCAGATCTCTGCACCATGAGGAGCCTCCCTCCTTTATTGATCACATTTATAAATGCAGTACATTATGCTTCTCCAGTGATGACAATATAGTGCTAGTGATAGACATATAACAAACTTGCTTTAAGCCTTTATAAAGTGGACACTGAAAAAATGAAACTTTATTTTTATTCTCATTATTACCATGATATATCTTGGTATATTTAAATGCACTAAGATTTGTATATGTCCACTTAATAAAGAACTAGAAACTAAAAAAGGAATGAACCAGTTTTAAACATTTAATACAATAGGTTTTATAACAAAACAGGTATTTTGAATAATGCAACTAATTTAAATTATTTTGTATTCTTTCAGTAAACTGTGCTTTACATTCGCTTTTATGGAGACACACATTGAAATCTCCTCACTGTCCATTATTGTGAGAATCGTTAAAGCTTCCCAGTAATCGAAGAATTCCTCTTCCACGTGCAGCACTGATTTTATACGGCTCTACTCCTCTGGGCTCCAAAGCACAGTTTTGATTCCCATTGCTTGAGATCACAATGTGGTTATCATTATATTTGGAACACTTATTCCTCTGCATCTGAAATCTTTTAGCATCAAGAACAATTACTTCCGGATTATCAGAATTCTGGTCTCTCTCTTTTTGCAGATCTGGCAAATGGGCAGGTGTAAGGCTAACACCATATACAGAAGACAAGGCTTTACTAATACAGTACGTAACTTTCTTGCAGGTTGCAACAGCACAGCACCACATGTCGTTCTCCTCATGCCACTTGCATCTAGTGTTACTGGCAAAATCCCACTGAACAGCATCAAGTAGTCTACAGACACTAGATAGTGAAGGCTCCTCATTAAGCTTTTGTTTATAAAATGTAATTATTAAATCTTCAACATTCTGAAGTTCAAAATGGTTCTCCATTCCTGCTTTGTCAGCCAACCACTGAAGACACCATGTATTTCTGCTGAAAACATCCTCCTTGCAAAAAACAGGAGACCACATGCCAGGAGCAGGGCAGACAAAACCACAAAGTTCACGAAATAAGCTATGGTAATTGCTATTACTCAGCTCAAATCCAGAAATGGGAATCTGATGAGTTGATGAACTTCCAGCTTGACAATGATATCGAAATCCATGAGGTAAATCTCCTGGGTCTATGAACTCATGGAAACTGCCCATTATTCCATCACATAGAGAAAATCTGACACAACCAATCTCACAAGGAACAAAGCGTTGTTCACAGTTAGCTGGCATCTCACCATGACTAAATATGTTTAAGAAGTAAAATACACTCTCTTCTAATCCTGATCCCTGGCCTTGACAGCTTCCTGGGCGCATTGTGCTACTACTGTAAGAATTTGCATTCCAGTCTTCACCAATTTTGAATTTAGAATGGCTGGGATCTTCATGAAATTTCTGCAATATTGTTTGCTTTTGTCTATATGATTCTGCAGTTGCTCCAGGTTGCCACATCTCCAGATTCCTTGGTACCTTCTTTCGAAAAGAATCAGAAAAGTTTGTTTCAGGTTCACTGTTCTTCCACTCCTTCGCCTTTTCAGCATATTTTTCCTTTTCTTCAATGCTCAGCACCTGCCAATACTCCAAACAGAGTGGAATAGCATCCCGCACCTCGGACACTTGCATCCCCTTGCGCCGCAGCTCGGGGATCATATCAAGTGCAAAAAAGAAATAAGCGTTGCGGGAAGGGCGCTTATTCGGCATGATAGCTGCAAGCGGAGCGTCAGAAGCTACACAAGTGCTCCGCAAAGGAAAACTGTACTGCAAGTAAGGAAGGAGTCATGTTGTATATCTTTTAACCTGTAAAATTTGTTCTAAACAATATGCAGGAAAAACATTATATAAAAATATATTATTGTGTAGTAGTTCCCTCTGACACACACACTCTCACACATACACCATATCCCCAGTACATTACACACAGATATATAATATTATGTAGTAGTTCCCTCTGACACACACCATATCCCCAGTGCATTATATACAGATATAATATTATGTATTAGTTCCCTCTGACACACAAACACCATATCCCCAGTACATTATATACAGATATAATATTACGTAGTAGTTCCCTCTGACACACAAACACCATATCCCCAGTACATTATATACAGATATAATATTATGTAGTTGTTCCCTCTGACACACAAACACCATATCCCCAGTACATTATATACAGATATAATATTGTGCAGTAGTTCCCTCTGACAAACACCATATCCCCAGTACATTATATACAGATATAATATTACATAGTAGTTCCCTCTGACACACACACACCATATCCCCAGTACATTATATACAGATATAATATTGTGTAGTAGTTCCCTCTGACACAGACACATATATCCCCAGTACATTATATACAGATATAATATTATGTAGTAGTTCCCTCTGGCACACACACCATATCCCCAGTACATTATATACAGATATAATATTATGTATTAGTTCCCTCTGGCACACACACCATATCCCGAGTACATTATATACAGATATAAAATATTATGTAGTAGTTCCCTCTGGCACACACACCATATCCCCAGTACATTATATACAGATATAATATTATGTATTAGTTCCCTCTGGCACACACACCATATCCCGAGTACATTATATACAGATATATAATATTATGTATTAGTTCCCTCTGGCACACACACCATATCCCGAGTACATTATATACAGATATAATATTATGTAGTAGTTCCCTCTGACAAACACACCATATCCCCAGTACATTATACACAGATATAATATTGTGTAGTAGTTCCCTCTGACACACACACACACCATATCCCCAGTACATTATATACAGATAAAATATTATGTATTAGTTCCCTCTGACACACACACACACACCATATCCCCAGTACATTATACACAGATATAATATTGTGTAGTAGTTCCCTCTGACACACACACACACACACACCATATCCCGAGTACATTATATACAGATAAAATATTATGTAGTAGTTCCCTCTGACACACACACACACCATATCCCCAGTACATTATATACAGATAAAATATTATGTAGTAGTTCCCTCTGACACACACACCATATACCCAGTACATTATATACAGATATATAATATTATGTAGTAGTTCCCTCTGACACACACAAACCATATCCCCAGTACATTATATACAGATATAATATTGTGTAGTAGTTCCCTCTGACACACACACACACCATATCCCGAGTACATTATATACAGATATAATATTATGTATTAGTTCCCTCTGACACACACACATACCATATCCCCAGTACATTATATACAGATAAAATATTATGTATTAGTTCCCTCTGACACACACACCATATCCCGAGTACATTATACACAGATATAATATTATGTATTAGTTCCCTCTGACACACACACCATATCCCCAGTACATTATACACAGATATAATATTATGTATTAGTTCCCTCTGACACACACACACACCATATCCCCAGTACATTATACACAGATATAATATTATGTAGTAGTTCCCTCTGACACACACCATATATATCCCCAATACATTTTAAAATACCTGCTGCCTGTGGCATATATCCCCAATACATTATAGGATACCTGCTGTCTGTGGCATATATCCCCAATACATTATAAGATACCTGCTGCCTGTGGCATATATCCCCAATACATTATAGGATACCTGCTGCCTGTGGCATATATCCCCAATACATTATAAGATACCTGCTGCCTGTGGCATATATCCCCAATACATTATGATACCTGCTGCCTGTGGCATATATCCCCAATACATTATAAGATACCTGCTGCATGTGGCATATATCCCCAATACATTATAGGATACCTGCTGCCTGTGGCATATATCCCCAATACATTATAAGATACCTGCTGCCTGTGGCATATATCCCCAATACATTATAAAATACCTGCTGCCTGTGGCATATATCCCCAATACATTATAAGATACCTGCTGCCTGTGGCATATATCCCCAATACATTATGATACCTGCTGCTTGTGGCATATATCCCCAATACATTATAAGATACCTGCTGCATGTGGCATATATCCCCAATACATTATAGGATACCTGCTGCCTGTGGCATATATCCCCAATACATTATAAGATACCTGCTGCCTGTGGCATATATCCCCAATACATTCCCTCTGACACACACACCATATCCCCAGTACATTATACACAGATATAATATTATGTATTAGTTCCCTCTGACACACACACACACACCATATCCCCAGTACATTATACACAGATATAATATTATGTAGTAGTTCCCTCTGACACACACCATATATATCCCCAATACATTTTAAAATACCTGCTGCCTGTGGCATATATCCCCAATATATTATAGGATACCTGCTGTCTGTGGCATATATCCCGAATACATTATAAGATACCTGCTGCCTGTGGCATAGATCCCCAATACATTATAGGATACCTGCTGCCTGTGGCATATATCCCCAATACATTATAAGATACCTGCTGCCTGTGGCATATATCCCCAATACATTATGATACCTGCTGCCTGTGGCATATATCCCCAATACATTATAAGATACCTGCTGCATGTGGCATATATCCCCAATACATTATAGGATACCTGCTGCCTGTGGCATATATCCCCAATACATTATAAGATACCTGCTGCCTGTGGCATATATCCCCAATACATTATAAAATACCTGCTGCCTGTGGCATATATCCCCAATACATTATAAGATACCTGCTGCCTGTGGCATATATCCCTAATACATTATAAGATACCTGCTGCCTGTGGCATATATCCCCAATACATTATAAAATACCTGCTGCCTGTGGCATATATCCCCAATACATTATAAGATACCTGCTGCCTGTGGCATATATCCCTAATACATTATAAGATACCTGCTGCCTGTGGCATATATCCCCAAAACATTATAAAATACCTGCTGCCTGTGGCATATATCCCCAATACATTATGATACCTGCTGCATGTCACATTTAGCTCTGCTTCTTAGCAAAGGGATCAAACTAAAAAAGGATCAAATACATAAGGATATTTGAGTTATTTCAGAAAGGTGGTAGACCTGAACTGTGAATTAGTTTCACTGCAGAAATTGAATAGTTAAAGGTTTGAGTTAATTTACATTCTTTTGTATTCTGGTTTTTAGTATTGCAATTAGATAACAATTAGATTGTTTGCATAGGTGAGCAATTAGGAGGGACCCCACCCTATCTTTCTGAGGGTATTTAAAGAGATCTGTTTAGCTCTGCTAAACATTTAGCTCTGCTTCTTAGCAAAGGGATCAAACTAAAAAAGGATCAAATACATAAGGATATTTGAGTTATTTCAGAAAGGTATATAACATTTCTCTTTTAAATTGTTGTTACTTGAATAGTTTGTACTTTCAGACAATATATTTTGTATTTCTATTAACTTTATATTTTGTAGGTGGCAGACCTGAACTGTGAATTAGTTTCACTACAGAAATTGAATAGTTAAAGGTTTGAGTTAATTTACATTCTTTTGTATTCTGGTTTTTAGTATTGTAATTAGATAATAATTAGATTGTTTGCATAGGTGAGCAATTAGGAGGGACCCCACCCTATCTTTCTGAGGGTATTTAAAGAGATCTGTTTAGCTCTGCTAAACATTTAGCTCTGCTTCTTAGCAAAGGGATCAAACTTAAAAAGGATCAAATACATAAGGATATTTGAGTTATTTCAGAAAGGTATATAACATTTCTCTTTTAAATTGTTGTTACTTGAATAGTTTGTACTTTCAGACAATATATTTTGTATTTCTATTAACTTTATATTTTGTAGGTGGCAGACCTGAACTGTGAATTAGTTTCACTACAGAAATTGAATAGTTAAAGGTTTGAGTTAATTTACATTCTTTTGTATTCTGGTTTTTAGTATTGCAATTAGATAACAATTAGATTGTTTGCATAGGTGAGCAATTAGGAGGGACCCCACCCTATCTTTCTGAGGGTATTTAAAGAGATCTGTTTAGCTCTGCTTCTTAGCAAAGGGATCAAACTAAAAAAGGATCAAATACTTAAGGATATTTGAGTTATTTCAGAAAGGTATATAACATTTCTCTTTTAAATTGTTGTTACTTGAATAGTTTGTACTTTCAGACAATATATTTTGTATTTCTATTAACTTTATATTTTGTAGGTGGCAGACCTGAACTGTGAATTAGTTTCACTACAGAAATTGAATAGTTAAAGGTTTGAGTTAATTTACATTCTTTTGTATTCTGGTTTTTAGTATTGCAATTAGATAACAATTAGATTGTTTGCATAGGTGAGCAATTACGAGGGACCCCACCCTATCTTTCTGAGGGTATTTAAAGAGATCTGTTTAGCTCTGCTAAACATTTAGCTCTGCTTCTTAGCAAAGGGATCAAACTAAAAAAGGATCAAATACATAAGGATATTTGAGTTATTTCAGAAAGGTATATAACATTTCTCTTTTAAATTGTTGTTACTTGAATAGTTTGTACTTTCAGACAATATATTTTGTATTTCTATTAACTTTATATTTTGTTTTTTTATAGGTGGTAGACCTGAACTGTGAATTAGTTTCACTACAGAAATTGAATAGTTAAAGGTTTGAGTTAATTTACATTCTTTTGTATTCTGGTTTTTAGTATTGCAATTAGATAACAATTAGATTGTTTGCATAGGTGAGCAATTAGGAGGGACCCCACCCTATCTTTCTGAGGGTATTTAAAGAGATCTGTTTAGCTCTGCTAAACATTTAGCTCTGCTTTTTAGCAAAGGGATCAAACTAAAAAAGGATCAAATACATAAGGATATTTGAGTTATTTCAGAAAGGTGGTAGACCTGAACTGTGAATTAGTTTCACTACAGAAATTGAATAGTTAAAGGTTTGAGTTAATTTACATTCTTTTGTATTCTGGTTTTTAGTATTGCAATTAGATAACAATTAGATTGTTTGCATAGGTGAGCAATTACGAGGGACCCCACCCTATCTTTCTGAGGGTATTTAAAGAGATCTGTTTAGCTCTGCTTCTTAGCAAAGGGATCAAACTAAAAAAGGATCAAATACATAAGGATATTTGAGTTATTTCAGAAAGGTATATAACATTTCTCTTTTAAATTGTTGTTACTTGAATAGTTTGTACTTTCAGACAATATATTTTGTATTTCTATTAACTTTATATTTTGTAGGTGGCAGACCTGAACTGTGAATTAGTTTCACTACAGAAATTGAATAGTTAAAGGTTTGAGTTAATTTACATTCTTTTGTATTCTGGTTTTTAGTATTGCAATTAGATAACAATTAGATTGTTTGCATAGGTGAGCAATTAGGAGGGACCCCACCCTATCTTTCTGAGGGTATTTAAAGAGATCTGTTTAGCTCTGCTAAACATTTAGCTCTGCTTCTTAGCAAAGGGATCAAACTAAAAAAGGATCAAATGCATAAGTATATTTGAGTTATTTCAGAAAGGTGGTAGACCAGAACTGTGAATTAGTTTCACTACAGAAATTGAATAGTTAAAGGTTTGAGTTAATTTACATTCTTTTGTATTCTGGTTTTTAGTATTGCAATTAGATAACAATTAGATTGTTTGCATAGGTGAGCAATTAGGAGGGACCCCACCCTATCTTTCTGAGGGTATTAAAAGAGATCTGTTTAGCTCTGCTAAACATTTAGCTCTGCTTCTTAGCAAAGGGATCAAACTAAAAAAGGATCAAATACATAAGGATATTTGAGTTATTTCAGAAAGGTGGTAGACCTGAACTGTGAATTAGTTTCACTACAGAAATTGAATAGTTAAAGGTTTGAGTTAATTTACATTATTTTGTATTCTGGTTTTTAGTATTGAAATTAGATAACAATTAGATTGTTTGCATAGGTGAGCAATTAGGAGGGACCCCACCCTATCTTTCTGAGGGTATTTAAAGAGATCTGTTTAGCTCTGCTAAACATTTAGCTCTGCTTCTTAGCAAAGGGATCAAACTAAAAAAGGATCAAATACATAAGGATATTTGAGTTATTTCAGAAACATATAACATTTCTCTTTTAAATTGTTGTTACTTGAATAGTTTGTACTTTCAGACAATATATTTTGTATTTCTATTAACTTTATATTTTGTTTTTTTATAGGTGGTAGACCTGAACTGTGAATTAGTTTCACTACAGAAATTGAATAGTTAAAGGTTTGAGTTAATTTACATTCTTTTGTATTCTGGTTTTTAGTATTGCAATTAGATAACAATTAGATTGTTTGCATAGGTGAGCAATTAGGAGGGACCCCACCCTATCTTTCTGAGGGTATTTAAAGAGATCTGTTTAGCTCTGCTAAACATTTAGCTCTGCTTCTTAGCAAAGGGATCAAACTAAAAAAGGATCAAATACATAAGGATATTTGAGTTATTTCAGAAAGGTGGTAGACCTGAACTGTGAATTAGTTTCACTACAGAAATTGAATAGTTAAAGGTTTGAGTTAATTTACATTCTTTTGTATTCTGGTTTTTAGTATTGCGATTAGATAACAATTAGATTGTTTGCATAGGTGAGCAATTAGGAGGGACCCCACCCTATCTTTCTGAGGGTATTTAAAGAGATCTGTTTAGCTCTGCTAAACATTTAGCTCTGCTTCTTAGCAAAGGGATCAAACTAAAAAAGGATCAAATACATAAGGATATTTGAGTTATTTCAGAAAGGTATATAACATTTCTCTTTTAAATTGTTGTTACTTGAATAGTTTGTACTTTCAGACAATATATTTTGTATTTCTATTAACTTTATATTTTGTAGGTGGCAGACCTGAACTGTGAATTAGTTTCACTACAGAAATTGAATAGTTAAAGGTTTGAGTTAATTTACATTCTTTTGTATTCTGGTTTTTAGTATTGCAATTAGATAACAATTAGATTGTTTGCATAGGTGAGCAATTAGGAGGGACCCCACCCTATCTTTCTGAGGGTATTTAAAGAGATCTGTTTAGCTCTGCTAAACATTTAGCTCTGCTTCTTAGCAAAGGGATCAAACTAAAAAAGGATCAAATACATAAGGATATTTGAGTTATTTCAGAAAGGTGGTAGACCTGAACTGTGAATTAGTTTCACTACAGAAATTGAATAGTTAAAGGTTTGAGTTAATTTACATTCTTTTGTATTCTGGTTTTTAGTATTGCAATTAGATAACAATTAGATTGTTTGCATAGGTGAGCAATTAGAAGGGACCCCACCCTATCTTTCTGAGGGTATTTAAAGAGATCTGTTTAGCTCTGCTTCTTAGCAAAGGGATCAAACTAAAAAAGGATCAAATACATAAGGATATTTGAGTTATTTCAGAAAGGTATATAACATTTCTCTTTTAAATTGTTGTTACTTGAATAGTTTGTACTTTCAGACAATATATTTTGTATTTCTATTAACTTTATATTTTGTAGGTGGCAGACCTGAACTGTGAATTAGTTTCACTACAGAAATTGAATAGTTAAAGGTTTGAGTTAATTTACATTCTTTTGTATTCTGGTTTTTAGTATTGCAATTAGATAACAATTAGATTGTTTGCATAGGTGAGCAATTAGGAGGGACCCCACCCTATCTTTCTGAGGGTATTTAAAGAGATCTGTTTAGCTCTGCTAAACATTTAGCTCTGGTTCTTAGCAAAGGGATCAAACTAAAAAAGGATCAAATACATAAGGATATTTGAGTTATTTCAGAAAGGTGGTAGACCTGAACTGTGAATTAGTTTCACTACAGAAATTGAATAGTTAAAGGTTTGAGTTAATTTACATTCTTTTGTATTCTGGTTTTTAGTATTGCAATTAGATAACAATTATATTGTTTGCATAGGTGAGCAATTAGGAGGGACCCCACCCTATCTTTCTGAGGGTATTTAAAGAGATCTGTTTAGCTCTGCTAAACATTTAGCTCTGCTTCTTAGCAAAGGGATCAAACTAAAAAAGGATCAAATACATAAAGATATTTGAGTTATTTCAGAAAGGTATATAACATTTCTCTTTTAAATTGTTGTTACTTGAATAGTTTGTACTTTCAGACAATATATTTTGTATTTCTATTAACTTTATATTTTGTAGGTGCCAGACCTGAACTGTGAATTAGTTTCACTACAGAAATTGAATAGTTAAAGGTTTGAGTTAATTTACATTCTTTTGTATTCTGGTTTTTAGTATTGCAATTAGATAACACTTAGATTGTTTGCATAGGTGAGCAATTAGGAGGGACCCCACCCTATCTTTCTGAGGGTATTTAAAGAGATCTGTTTAGCTCTGCTAAACATTTAGCTCTGCTTCTTAGCAAAGGGATCAAACTAAAAAAGGATCAAATACATAAGGATATTTGAGTTATTTCAGAAAGGTATATAACATTTCTCTTTTAAATTGTTGTTACTTGAATAGTTTGTACTTTCAGACAATATATTTTGTATTTCTATTAACTTTATATTTTGTAGGTGGCATACCTGAACTGTGAATTAGTTTCACTACAGAAATTGAATAGTTAAAGGTTTGAGTTAATTTACATTCTTTTGTATTCTGGTTTTTAGTTTTGCAATTAGATAACAATTAGATTGTTTGCATAGGTGAGCAATTACGAGGGACCCCACCCTATCTTTCTGAGGGTATTTAAAGAGATCTGTTTAGCTCTGCTAAACATTTAGCTCTGCTTCTTAGCAAAGGGTTCAAACTAAAAAAGGATCAAATACATAAGGATATTTGAGTTATTTCAGGAGTTATTCAGGGTTATTCAGGCTTATTCAGTAGTAAATAATACTTATATTTTTATTATTGTTAAAGTGTTGCATACTTTAAAATGTCTCAGATACAGTGCAATGGGTATTTTGCACTTTTTAATCGTTCTACTTTTTGGAGATTTAGGGGCTGTCCTGTTTGTAAGCAGTTTTCCCTGTTAAGGGAGGAAATAGCTAAACTTCAAGCTAAGGTAAGTAACATACCTGTTACCTCTATAAAGCTGCCTCAGAAAGAAGCCCCTCTACGCCAGAGATCAGCAAGGAGAGGCAGATGGATCACTGTAGGCTCTGGAAGAATTAGAACAGTAGACCAGAAGCATTGCCCACAACCTCTGCCATTGCAAAACTCCTATGCTGCTCTTGCCGAATACACTTGTGATGAGGAGATTGCTGTTTCTGAGCCCTCTGAAGCTGTAACAGGTAATTTAAATCTATTGGCACCTGATTCTCCAGGTAACATAACACAGGAAAGAACTGCAGATGTGTTTTTGAGAAAAAGACTGTTAGTGGGTGACTCTATTTTGAGGAATGTGTATTTAGGTGAAAGTAAAGGAGAAACAAGGGAGGTTAAATGTCTTCCAGGAGCTACTGCTCACAGGGATAAGAATCGTATTTTGAGAATTGTTGAGGCAGCAGGAAAGGGAAGTGAGTTAGATGTGATTGTTCATTTAGGAACAAATGATCTGGCTAGTAATCATGTTGCTGCTGTTCAGAAAGAGTTTTGTGACCTAGGTAATCATTTAGAGACTGTGGCATCAACTCTATCATTTTCTGCTATTTTACCTGTGTATGACCAGGAAGCAGGAAAGATGGAGCGGATAACAACATTTAATTCTTGGTTAGATAAGTGGTGCAGGGAACGAGGATTTGGTTTTATTGGCCATTATAGCTCTGTTTGGAAAGATACTAGGTTATTTAGGAGAGATGGCTTGCATTTGGATGCTAAAGGAACAGAGTATCTGGGAGAGGAGTTCAAATACTTTATTAGAAATCATTTAAACTAATAAAGGGGGGTAGCATTAATATATCCACCTGCCCCCCACAGCATGCCAAAACTGTTAGTCCAAGTAACAATTCTAGAAATTCTAGTAGAAAAATTCTTCGTGCCATGAGCACAAATGTTTGCAGCTTAGGAAATAAATTACCTGAACTCATTTCAATAATGACTAGGGACAACTTGGATTTAGTAGCTATAACAGAAACATGGTACAATGATTTGCATGACTGGGACATAGTCATACCTGGATACAGGTTATTTAAAAAGAACAGAGTAGGAAAGAAAGGTGGAGGAGTTGCTTTGTATGTAAATGAAAATATAAAGGTTACTGAAATTGTAGGAACAAATGATGAGGTGGAAAGTATTTGGGTGACTTTGGAAATTGGAGATAAAAATGTTTTTAGAATAGGGGTTGTATATAGGCCTCCATTGCAGGATGAAAAACTGGACAATCTGTTATTAGATGAAATAACCAAAATGACTATGAAGGGTAAGGTTATAGTACTGGGGGACTTTAATTTGCCAGATATAGACTGGAAGATTCCTTCTGCTAGATCGGCTAGAAGCAGGTATATTCTTGAATCTCTGCTAGGGGAATCACTTGAACAATTAGTCAAGGAAACAACTCGTAAGGAAGCTATATTAGATCTAATACTTACAAACAGTGATACAGTTTCAGATGTGTCTGTAGGTGAGAACTTAGGATCCAGTGATCATCAATCTGTTTGGTTTAGTATTCATGTTCAGGAACTGTCCACCCAGACTAAAACAAAAGTTTTAGACTTTAGGACGGCAGATTTTTCATTAATGGGAGAATACCTAAAAAACTATTTAAAGGGGAAAACTCTTATTACAGGGGTTCAAGAACAGTGGGAATTTGTGAAAGGTGCCATTTTAGATGCAACCGCACACTGTATTAGACATGTCTGTAAAAGTAAAAGAAAGCGGAAACCAATTTGGTTTTCCAAAGAAGTAGCACATGCTGTAAAGACAAAAAAGATAGCTTATAAAAATTACAGACACACACAAGCAGATGATGATATGAAAATATGGAGACTCCAACAAAAAAAGACTAAGCAGTTAATTAGGAAGGTTAAAGCTCATGCAGAAGAGAAGATAGCACAGTCAGTAAAACATGGGGACAAAACATTATTTAGATATATCAGTGAAAGAAGAAAAAATAAGGTAGGAATAGTAAAATTGAAATCAATTGATGGTAGAATAATAGAAGGAGATAAGCAGATTGCAGACTGTCTCAATGATTACTTCTGTTTTGTTTTCACTAAAGATTGTGAAGATACAATGTCTACATTAAGGGATGCTACGCAAAATAGAAACAAGCTTAACAGTAATCTTTTTACAGAGGATGAGGTTTTGTTAGCATTATCAAAAATAAATGTTACAAAGGCAGTGGGTCCTGATAATATTCATCCAAGGGTTTTAAAAGAACTTCGATCAGTGCTAACTGTCCCATTAACTGATCTGTTTAATCAGTCACTATTAACAGGAGCTGTCCCAGATGATTGGAAAATAGCAAATGTAATACCTCTTCATAAAAAGGGCAGTAGAGAAGAATCTGGCAACTACAGGCCAGTTAGTTTAACTTCAGTAGTAGGGAAATTAATGGAAAGCCTCTTAAAAGAAAGAATTATGACTTACATAAAGACAAACAATTTAGAGGACCAAAATCAGCATGGTTTTACTTCAGGGAGATCATGTCAGACTAATCTAATTGACTTCTTTGATTATGTAACAAAAGTATTAGACAAGGGAGGAGCAGTTGATGTAGCATATCTAGATTTCAGCAAAGCATTTGACACCGTCCCACACAATAAACTTATTCACAAACTATATCTCCTTGGTCTAGATTCAAAAATTGTGAACTGGGTGGAATGCTGGCTTAAGGACAGAAAACAAAGTGTCTTAGTAAATGGAGTTCATTCAGCAGAGGGGGCTGTTACTAGTGGTGTTCCTCAGGGGTCAGTTCTGGGGCCTGTTTTGTTTAACATATTTATCTGCGATATCAGCAAAGGGCTACAGGGGAAAGTATGTCTCTTTGCAGATGATACAAAAATTTGCAACAGAGTGGATGTTCCAGGGGGGTAGACAAAATGAGAAGTGATATACAACAATTGGAGGATTGGACAAACGACTGGGATCTAAAGTTTAACACAGGAAAGTGTAAAATAATGCATTTAGGGAAGAAAAATCCAAATGTTAATTACGGACTCAATGACACTTTACTGACTGTTACAGACGAGGAACAGGACTTGGGAATTATTATTTCAGATGATTTAAAACTTAGTAAACAATGTAGTAATGCAGCAAGTAAGGCTAGCAGAATGCTTGGATGTATTGGTAGAGGTATTTGCAGCAGAAATAGTAAGGTTCTTATGACACTTTATAGATCATTAGTTAGGCCTCATCTTGACTATTGTGTGCAGTTCTGGAGGCCATATCTTCAGAAGGATATTAACAAACTTGAATCTGTGCAAAGGAGGGCTACCAAAATGGTACATGGTCTAAAAAATAAAACTTACCAGGACAGGCTCAATGACCTAAATATGTATAGCTTAGAGGAGAGAAGGGAAAGAGGTGATATGATAGCAACTTTCAAGTACATTAAAGGGTTTAGTAAAACTGAGGCTGTGGGTATTTTACATAAAATAGAAAATTCAAGAACAAGGGGTCATGAGCTCAAGCTAAAGGGTAGTAGATTAAGGAGTAATTTGAGGAAGCACTTCTTTACAGAAAGAGTGATTGATTTATGGAATAAACTTCCTCAAGAGGTAGTAGCAACAAACACTGTGGGGGACTTTAAAAATGCATGGGACAAGCATAGGGCTATCCTACGAACTAGATAAGTTTATACTGTTAGGTAAGGTCGGGCAGACCTGCTGGGCCTATGGCTCTTATCTGCCGTCAATATCTATGTTTCTATGTTTCTATATATCCCCAATACATTATAAGATATCTGCTGCCTGTGGCATATATCCCCAATACATTATAAGATACCTGCTGTCTGTTGCATATATCCCCAATACATTATAAGATACCTGCTGCCTGTGGCATATATCCCCAATAGATTATAAAATACCTGCTGCCTGTGGCATATATCCCCAATACATTATAAAATACCTGCTGCCTGTGGCAAATATCCCCAATACATTATAAGATACCTGCTGCATTTGGCATATATCCCCAATACATTATAAGATACCTGCTGCCTGTGGCATATATCCCCAATACATTATAAGATACCTGCTGCCTGTGGCATATATCCCCAATACATTCTAAAATACCTGCTGCCTGTGGCATATATCCCCAATCCATTATAAAATACCTGCTGCCTGTGGCATATATCCCCAATACATTATAAGATACCTGCTGCCTGTGGCATATATCCCCAATACATTATGATACCTGCTGCATGTGGCATATATCCCAATACATTATAAGATACCTGCTGCCTGTGGCATATATCCCCAATACATTATAAGATACCTGCTGCCTGTGGCATATATCCCAATACATTATAAGATACCTGCTGCCTATGGCATATATCCCCAATACATTATAAGATACCTGCTGCCTGTGGCATATATCCCCAATACATTATAAGATACCTGCTGCCTGTGGCATATATCCCCAATACATTATAAGATACCTGCTGCCTGTGGCATATATCCCCAATACATTATAAGATACCTGCTGCCTGTGGCATATAATCCCCAATACATTATAAGATACCTGCTGCATGTGGCATATATCTCCAATACATTATAAAATACCTGCTGCCTGTGGCATATATCCCCAATACATTATAAGATACCTGCTGCCTGTGGCATATATCCCCAATACATTATAAAATACCTGCTGCCTGTGGCATATATCCCAATACATTATAAAATACCTGCTGCCTGTGGCATATATCCCCAATACATTATAATATACCTGCTGCCTGTGGCATATATCCCCAATACATTATAAATACCTGCTGCCTGTGGCATATAACCCAATACATTATAAAATACCTGCTGCCTGTGGCATATATCCCCAATACATTATAAAATACCTGCTGCCTGTGGCATATATCCCCAATACATTATAAAATACCTGCTGCCTGTGGCATATATCCCCAATACATTATAAGATACCTGCTGCCTGTGGCATATATCCCCAATACATTATAAGATACCTGCTGCCTGTGGCATATATCCCAATACATTATAAGATACCTGCTGCCTGTGGCATATAATCCCCAATACATTATAAGATACCTGCTGCCTGTGGCATATAATCCCCAATACATTATAAGATACCTGCTGCCTGTGGCATATATCCCCAATACATTATAAGATACCTGCTGCCTGTGGCATATATCCCCAATACATTATAAAATACCTGCTGCCTGTGGCATATATCCCCAATACATTATAAAATACCTGCTGCCTGTGGCATATATCCCCAATACATTATAAGATACCTGCTGCCTGTGGCATATATCCCCAATATATTATAAAATACCTGCTGTCTGTTGCATATATCCCCAATACTTTATAAAATACGTATCATATATATATTATTAACAATTTATGATGATCATCATTGATCTATATTCTGACTGACTGCAGTGAGGATTAGGGATTACACTGTGTGAGTGAGCCTGAGCCAGCATTCCAGCAATAAAAAAAATAAAAATAAACAAACAGCTTACTTTAGTTTAAACGCTGCCTTGAGGTCACAGCACAGCCACAGGAGTAGAGTCTCTGTTGCTTCTTCAACCTGAGGTCCTCCTGGTGTAAAGGGATTAAAGCTCTTGTGTGGACTCTTTGCCCTCTCCTAGTTGCGGTAAGTATATCCCACATGTTATGGAATTCCTATGGACTCTTACCATCATATGAAAGAAATACAGGAAATAAAAGCATCTGTATCTATCACTAAGCTATTCAGGTTCCAATCTTGGACTACTATGTCAGTCAAAAGGTGAATGCTATTGCCATGTTTGTCTCGCCACCTTTTCAGTAGCAAGACTTTACAGTGTGAGGCAGATAGTGTAGGTATAGTTACAGTAAGGTCACATGGGCATTATTTGAAGTGTTCCTAGACAGAAACCATGTCTGTGCTGTGTAGGAACACTTCAAATACAGCCCCCCCCCCACCCACTGAAAGTGCAAACAAGTGGCGACGTCGGCGGTCTTTGGCAGAATCCGCAATACCTATTATTTTCTATTTGAGATACATTGCCACTCATCGGCACCCCTTTTTTTTTAGAAAATATCGACAGACTGGTGGACTGCAAGGCCGATGAAGCCAGAAAGGCACTTAATTGTCGGTTTGTCAATGCTTTGAACATCGGGCCCTAAGTATTGGGATTTCATATATAGAAAGATAAGGTAAGGAAGGATTTGTGTGTAAAAAAAGTGATAAAATAAGGAGATCTCATTTCCCTTTTGGTGGGTTGTGGTTTCAAAGAACAAAAACAGCTATTTTGTATGTAAAAATAAACATAAGAGAGCAATTTCTCCTACATTTTATACCATGCTGCTGGCATAATAAGTCATTGGAAAACAGATCAAAAGACAAACAATTTTATGGTGTACTGTCCTTTAAGGCTACATTGTCAATATAAACCAAAAGGAAACAAATAATTAATGAAGAAAGGGAAAGTAAGTAAAAGAGAACAGGGATTTTTTTTTAATCTTCCTTCCAATAAGCATTTTAATTGGTGTTCTCTAAATACGGTACCTAGGTAAAATGTTTAATTATTTCATTTACTAAATACACATATGCAAACTGCACAAAGTTCTGTTTATGATAACCTGGATTCTATTAACATTATACTGACATTTTGGCTATAAACAAAAAAAGAAGAAATAAACATATATTTTACGTTTTTTATTTAAAATGAAAATATTTGTACAATACATTTTTTACATTTTGCCAGTAAATTATCAGAGTGCAGAGCTACAGAATATTTCAATTTTTTAAATCTAATTTCAATTCATCAAAATAGTTTCCACTAAGACTCTTTTTGGTAACAGTAGAGCCATTTCCTTCTAGCTACAAACTAATTTAGTAGAGTTAAATATCAGTAAGTAACCCTGTAATTTATAATAAACAGGAAATTCCAAAGCCTCAGATCAGAAGAATTACTAGGGCAAGGGGAATGCATCCAGTTTTATTTATTTAAACAAATATTATGAATAGAGATACCCAGGATTTCCCTGAAAAATAGTTTTCTTCATTAATATGTTTTTCTTTATTTTTTCTTTTAAATTGCAAATTTAATCAAATTTTATGCAGGTGCTTCTCTATCCAATACAGAACTTGTACAGACTTAGTTCTTTTCATGGTTTAAATGGTAGACATACTGGTAGCAGAAAGAAATTAAATGCATGTTTTCAAAAGTGATAAGCCTGATAGGCAAAATATGGCCTAGATTTGGAGTTTGGCGGTAGCCGTGAAAACCAGCGTTAGAGGCTCCTAACGCTGGTTTTAGGCTACCGCCGGTATTTGGAGTCATTCAAAAAAGGGTCTAACGCTCACTTTTCAGCCGCGACTTTTCCATACCACAGATCCCCTTACGTCAATTGTGTATCCTATCTTTTCAATGGGATCTTTCTAACTCCGGTATTTAGAGTCGTGTCTGAAGTGAGCGTTAGAAATCTAACGACAAAACTCCAGCCGCAGAAAAAAGTCAGTAGTTAAGAGCTTTCTGGGCTAATGCCGGTTCATAAAGCTCTTAACTACTGTACTCTAAAGTACACTAACACCCATAAACTACCTATGTACCCCTAAACCGAGGTCCCCCCACATCGCCGCCACTCGATTAAATTTTTTTAACCCCTAATCTTCCGACCGCCACCTACGTTATACTTATGTACCCCTAATCTGCTGCCCCTAACACTGCCGACCCCTATATTATATTTATTAACCCCTAACCTGCCCCCCACAATGTCGCCGCCAGCTACCTACAATAATTAACCCCTAATCTGCCGACCGCAAAGCGCCGCCACCTACGTTATCCTTATGTACCCCTAATCTGCTGCCCCTAACACCGCCGACCCCTATATTATATTTATTAACCCCTAATCTGCCCCCCTCAACGTCGCCTCCACCTGCCTACACTTATTAACCCCTAATCTGCCGAGCGGACCGCACCGCTACTATAATAAAGTTATTAACCCCTAATCTGCCTCACTAACCCTATAATAAATAGTATTAACCCCTAATCTGCCCTCCCTAACATCGCCGACACCTAACTTCAATTATTAACCCCTAATCTGCCGACTGGAGCTCACCGCTATTCTAATAAATGTATTAACCCCTAAAGCTAAGTCTAACCCTAACACTAACACCCTCCTAATTTAAATATAATTTTAATCTAACGAAATTAATTAACTCTTCTTAAATAAATTTTTCCTATTTAAAGCTAAATACTTACCTGTAAAATAAATCCTAATATAGCTACAATATAAATTATATTTATATTATAGCTATTTTAGGATTAATATTTATTTTACAGGTAACTTTGTATTTATTTTAACCAGGTACAATAGCTATTAAATAGTTAAGAACTATTTAATAGCTAAAATAGTTAAAATAATTACAAATTTACCTGTAAAATAAATCCTAACCTAAGTTACAATTAAACCTAACACTACACTATCAATAAATAAATTAAATACAATTCCTACAAATAAATACAATGAGATAAACTAACTAAAGTACAAAAAATAAAAAAGAGATAAGTTACAAAAAATAAAAAAATATTTACAAACATTAGAAATATATTACAACAATTTTAAACTAATTACACCTACTCTAAGCCCCCTAATAAAATAACAAAGCCCCCCAAAATAAAAAAAATGCCCTACCCTATTCTAAATTACTAAAGTTCAAAGCTCTTTTACCTTACCAGCCCTGAACAGGGCCCTTTGCGGGGCATGCCCCAAGAAGTTCAGCTCTTTTGCCTGTAAAAGAAAACATACAATACCCCCCCAACATTACAACCCACTACCCACATACCCCTAATCTAACCCAAACCCCCCTTAAATAAACCTAACACTAAGCCCCTGAAGATCTCCCTACCTTGAGTCGTCTTCACCCAGCCGAGCCAAATTCTTCATCCAAGCGGAGCAGAAGAGGTCTTCCATCCGATTGAAGTCTTCATCCAAGCGGGATCTTCTATCGTCATCCATCCGGAGCGGAGCGGCAGCATCCTGAAGACCTCCGATGCGGAACATCCATCCTGGCCGACGACTGAACGACGAATGATGGTTCCTTTAAATGATGTCATCCAAGATGGCGTCCCTCGAATTCCGATTGGCTGATAGGATTCTATCAGCCAATCGGAATTAAGGTAGGAATATTCTGATTGGCTGATGGAATCAGCCAATCAGAATCAAGTTCAATCCGATTGGCTGATTGGCTGATTGGATGGATGTTCCGTGTCGGAGGTCTTCAGGATGCTACCGCTCCGCTCTGGATGGATGACGATAGAAGATCCCGCTTGGATGAAGACTTCAATCGGATGGAAGACCTCTTCTGCCCCGCTTGGATGAAGACTTCTACCGGATGGAGGACCTCTTCTTGCTCCGCTTGGATGAAGAATTTGGCTCGGCTGGGTGAAGACGACTCAAGGTAGGGAGATCTTCAGGGGCTTAGTGTTAGGTTTATTTAAGGGGGGTTTGGGTTAGATTAGGGGTATGTGGGTGGTGGGTTGTAATGTTGGGGGGGGTATTGTATGTTTTTTTTTACAGGCAAAAGAGCTGAACTTCTTGGGGCATGCCCCGCAAAGGGCCCTGTTCAGGGCTGGTAAGGTAAAAGAGCTTTGAACTTTAGTAATTTAGAATAGGGTAGGGCATTTTTTTATTTTGGGGGGCTTTGTTATTTTATTAGGGGGCTTAGAGTAGGTGTAATTAGTTTAAAATTGTTGTAATATATTTCTAATGTTTGTAAATATTTTTTTATTTTTTGTAACTTAGTTCTTTTTTATTTTTTTTACTTTAGTTAGTTTATTTCATTGTATTTATTTGTAGATATTATATTTAATTAATGTATTGATAGTGTAGTGTTAGGTTTAATTGTAGGTAATTGTAGATATTTTATTTAATTAATTTATTGCTAGTGTAGTGTTAGGATTTATTTTACAGGTAATTTTGTAATTATTTTAACTATTTTAGCTATTAAATAGTTCTTAACTATTTAATAGCTATTGTATCTGGTTAAAATAAATACAAAGTTACCTGTAAAATAAATATAAATCCTAAAATAGCTATAATATAATTATAATTTATATTGTAGCTATATTAGGATTTATTTTACAGGTAAGTATTTAGCTTTAAATAGGAATAATTTATTTAATAAGAGTTAATTAATTTCGTTAGATTTAAATTATATTTAATTTAGGGGGGTGTTAGGGTTAGACTTAGCTTTAGGGGTTAATACATTTATTAGAATAGCGGTGAGCTCCAGTCGGCAGATTAGGGGTTAATGTTTGAAGTTAGGTGTCGGCGATGTTAGGGAGGGCAGATTAGGGGTTAATACTATTTATTATAGGGTTAGTGAGGCGGATTAGGGGTTAATAAGTGTAGGCAGGTGGAGGCGACGTTGTGGGGGGCAGATTAGGGGTTAATAAATATAATATAGGGGTCGGCGGTGTTAGGGGAAGCAGATTAGGGGTACATAGGGATAATGTAAGTAGCTGCGGTTTACGGAGCGGCAGATTAGGGGGTAATAATAATATGCAGGGGTCAGCGATAGCGGGGGCAGCAGATTAGGGGTTAATAAGTGTAAGGTTAGGGGTGTTTAGACTCGGGGTACATGTTAGAGTGTTAGGTGCAGACGTAGGAAGTGTTTCCCCATAGCAAACAATGGGGCTGCGTTAGGAGCTGAACGCGGCTTTTTTGCAGGTGTTAGGTTTTTTTTCAGCTCAAACAGCCCCATTGTTTTCTATGGGGGAATCGTGCACGAGCACGTTTTTGAGGCTGGCCGCGTCCGTAAGCAACTCTGGTATCGAGAGTTGCAGTTGCGTTAAATATGCTCTACGCTCCTTTTTTGGAGCCTAACGCAGCCTTTCTGTGGACTCTCAATACCAGAGTTATTTTAAAGGTGCGGCCAGAAAAAAGCCGGCGTTAGCTACGTGGGTCGTTACCGACAAAACTCTAAATCTAGCCGTAAGAGAGCTGGAATTCTTAGCACTGAAGGAACATATTACAGGTCCAAAACCTTTTATCAAAACTGCTTTGGACCAGAAAAGGTTTGGATTTTGGAATAGTTTGGATTTCAGAATATTTGTATCTGTAAAATGGGACAGACTGGAGAGGGAAAGGGACCAAGTATAATCCCTTAAAGGGACATTGAACAGAAAATAAATGCTAGATAGAATGATGCATTCAAAGAAAAGATTAGTCTGAGAATAACATGTAGATGTGTTTTTTAAAGTGTCATTAGCTGTTTAAATAGTGACAAAATAAGTGTAAAGTTTTTGGGGCTGATTTATCAAGCTCTGCATCGAGACCACTGCGCCATAACTTGTCCGCCTGCTCTGAGACAGCGGACAGAAATCAACCCGATTGAATATGATCGGATTGATTGACACCCCCTGCTAACGGCCGATTGGCCGTGAATCTGCAGGGGGCAGCATTGCACCAGCAGTTCACAAGAACGGCTGGTGCAATGATAAATGCCGACAGCATACGCTATTGATGTGCGGTGGACATGATACGCTACATTGTATCATGTCCGCTCACACATTAATAAATATACCCCTTAGTGTCTATAAAGCAATGGGAGCTGCCATGTTGGAACTTAGGTTACCTTCTCTGCTGTGACCAATTAGGGACAGTTATAAATAGGTCACTAGAGTGTGCAGCCAATGGCTGTGTAGAATATAACAGTGTTCTGCACTTCCATTTCTAACAGGAACTGAAAAGCTCACAATTTCAAAATGAAATTACACGGAAAGGGGACAAAAAAATGATGAAGCTATATTGCAGAGGTTTGTTATATAGTATATCTATATCTATATCTATCTATCTATATATATATATATATATATATATATCTATATCTATATATATATATATATATATCTATATCTATATATATATATATATATATCCAGTTTAACATTTTATATTACCATCTCAAAGTGTTCAATGTCCCTTTAATGACCAGCGTACCCTGTACGTCCTTGGTTTTTAAGGGTTTAATAAGTTTAGATTTGCTGACAGCGGCGAAGCTGTGCTGTAACTGCATGCCAGAGGTGTGCAGATATACCACAGTCTTGCCGACATCGGCAAGAACCGCACTATATCTGGCACATCTATGTGCTAATCTGAACGACTGATTTGTTTAATTATTTAGAAAGAGCATGCAATTTTCATCAATTTCCCAATTTACTTTAATTATCTAATTTGCGTCATTCTGTGCTAACCTTTGTTTAAAAGCATATCTAATTATGCTCAATAGCTGCTGGTTGGTGGCCGCACATAGATGCCTTGTGTTAATGGCCCACTCATGTGCATTGCTATTTCTTCAACAAAGGATATATAAAGAATAATGCAAATTAGATAAAATAATGTTGTTTAAAACTGTATTCTCTATCTGAATCATATGATATATATATATTTAAGTAGAAACAAGTGTTAGTACACTTCCCTTTAAAGTGATCGCTGCCAGCCCAGGTTCTCCTTGGCCGTATAAATACATTGAATATCTATCTGAATGATGAAAGAAAACATTTGGGTTTAATTTCCCTTTAAGGCGATAAACAACAATATTGTTTGTTTTTTATACATGCAACCTTAAAGGGACAAACAACCTTTAAAAAAAATTCCAGATTGAAATTTAATTATTTAAAACCTCACTATGTTAAATTAAATGTATTTACCTATTTTAACGTTTTATTGGTCAAAAATGTATTTATATTTATAATTACTTGCACTCCCTCCATTTGGCTCAGCCGCTCATTATGCAAAGCCAAAGACGAATGGCTCATAATATATAGTCCTCGGGAGCGTGCCTGTATTCCCATGATTCTTCACTCAACATGTTGCAGGAGGAGAATGCTGCACTCTGTGTGAACACTGTTTTCATGCAGAGCGGTTGTCACGTGACACAGCAGTGTTGAGCGGGAGCGCTTACAGAAAGAAGACGAGAGTTAAGCAAACAGGCAGTGTTAACCTCCACAATGGGGTTAAACACATAGTAGAAGTACTTCTCAAAGCCCACAGAGTACTTTTGGTCCAGAGTGGAAACTGCCTCTGATCCAATAAGCAGCGCTAGTCACAAAGCTGAGTTGTGCAACTAGCACTGCTGATGGGATCAGCAGCAGTTTCTTGTACTATATGTTAAATACATAACATTAAAAGGTTATTAGAGCACTTGATTTAATGACTATAATGACCCCTTTGATGCAGAGACAATCTGGGTTGAAATAAAGAGTGAGAATAAAAATCCAAACAAACTAATGTTAGAACAAGCTCCCTAATATTTTTGACATAGAAGAAACCTAACTGCTATTGCTAATATTGTAAATACCTCCCAACATTTCTCAGAGGGATCCTGGGACTGGGAGAACTACACTGAGAGGGAGGATTGGTGGGAAGCGTTGCATGTGTTCTGCTGACAGGGTTGGGTGATTGGCAGACAGGGTTAGCCAGTCAATAGATGGTATCAGGGCTGCCTAAATAAATTGTGCTGCCTTGGTCTGAGACTGCAATGATGCCCCCCCCCACCCAGTAGTAACATGATTAGAATATCAACTTAATAGCTTCGCCTTTGACCTTACTAAGCCTGCCTACCTGCATGCAACCAATGCTTATGCACAATTGCACAATAAGTGGGAAGAGATGCACTTGTCCCACTTTGAATGTCGCCCTTGACCAGTTCTGTTTCTTTGTGCATGATGAGGTTATGCTGCTGGGAGCCTATGACTTCCGCATTGAGACACAGGACAGGTCTGGTCTGTATCTGACAGTAACTGACTCACTGAAGTGCTGCCCCTTGTCAAGTGCTGCCTGGGTCTATTGAACTCACTTGGTCCCATGGTTGAGCTGGCCCTGGATGGAATTAGGGTCTGTTGTAGGTGTTGTCTAGGGCAGTTCCTATTTTAAACGAGACATTTAATGGGACATGATGCCCAAATGTTGAAGCACTTGAAAATGATGCAGCACGGCTGTAAAAAGCTGACTAAAAATAACACCTGAACATCTCTATGTAAAAAAGGAAGATATTTTACCTTAAAATATCCTAAATATTCACACCCCACTGTAAAGTGACTTTAAGCAGCCAATCATGATGCTAGTCCAAGGACTTGCAAGGGAGTGTAAATCTGGCATGTGCAGGCACAGTCATGTTATTTTCCTTTTCATTACTATGAAATCTCATGATGTTGTTTTTTTTCTTCTTTCAATTAGCAGTTGAACAGTAGCTGAAATATAACTGTTACCAGAGCACTTACTCTTGTAAGCGGAAGAAATTTTGAGGTAAAATATCTTCACCTTTTATATATGATGTTCAAGTGATATTTTCATTTCAGCTTTTCAGACATTCCAAGTCTCCCGGAAGCTCTGGGGGTCTCCTGCATTGAAATAATGTCTCCCTGACGCCCGCCAATAACTATCCCGGAAAGTTCAACCTAAATTCTCCCCATTAGTAGTACCCTGCTTATATACGGCAACTAACCAATACAATTAGGTAATTTATTATACAATTCTTCAGCTAGTAACAGAGTGTGCATAACGGTTTGTTTTGTGTGATGACATCACACAAAACAAACCGTTATGCTCACTCTGTTACTAGCCAGTCACTGGTTTGTTTTGGTCTGGGAGATGGCTTGTTGGTCCTTTCTGTCCAGCAGTTTTGTGATTGACTGAATAACTACAGTCCATCTTCTTGTCCCGTGACGTCACCCCATTTGGGCTCTGTTTCAGGAAAGATATGGCTGCTTCGTTTGTTTCGTTCTGTGTTCCAGTGTAAATGCCGGTAACCCGGTAGGTAACACAAAGAATTGATGCCCCTATGCACAAAATGTTTTTTCTATCCTTTAGTATTAATGGACCACTTAACACAGTAGAATATCATAATAAATAAATGCTCAATAAAAAAGACAATGTTAAAGCACTTTGATTATCAAATGAGTAGTTCTGACAAATGTCAAGGTTAGTTACATTTTCCTTCCAAATGCATCATGTGACAGCCATCAGCCAATCACAAAATGAATATTCGTATATCCTGAATTTTGCCTTAGAAAGGTGTGCATATAAAAAGATTGTGCACAGTTAGGCCTAGATTTAGAGTTGGGCGGTAGCCTCCTAACGCTGGTTTTTACCGCCCGCTGATATTTGGAGTCAGTCAGGAAAGGGTCTAACGCTCACTTTCCAGCCGCGACTTTTCCATACCGCAGATCCCCTTACGTCAATTGCGTATCCTATCTTTTCAATGGGATCTTTCTAACGCCGGTATTTAGAGTCGTGGCTGAAGTGAGCGTTAGAAATCTAACGACAAAACTCCAGCCGCAGAAAAAAGTCAGTAGTTAAGAGCTTTCTGGGCTAACGCTGGTTTATAAAGCTCTTAACTACTGTGCTCTAAAGTACACTAACACCCATAAACTACCTATGTACCCCTAAACCGAGGTCCCCCCACATCGCCGCCACTCTATTAAAAATTTTTAACCCCTAATCTGCCGACCGCACACCGCTGCCACCTACGTTATCCCTATGAACCCCTAATCTGCTGCCCCTAACACCGCCGACCCCTATATTATATTTATTAACCCCTAATATGCCGCCCCCCAACGTCGCCGCTACCTACCTACACTTATTAACCCCTAATCTGCCGACCGGACCGCGCCGCTATTATAATAAAGTTATTAACCCCTAATCCGCCTCACTCCCGCCTCAATAACCCTATAATAAATTAACCCCTAATCTGCCCTAATCGCATTCTATTGGCTGATCGGAACAGCCAATAGAATGCGAGCTCAATCTGATTGGCTGATTGGATCAGCCAATCGGATTGAACTTGAATCTGATTGGCTGATTCAGCCAATCAGAATATTCCTACCTTAATTCCGATTGGCTGATAGAATCCTATCAGCCAATTCGGAATTCGAGGGACGCCATCTTGGATGACGTCATTTAAAGGAACCGTCATTCGGCGAGTAGGCGTCGTTAGAAGAGGATGGATCCGCGTCGGCTGGGAAGAAGATGGCTCTGCTCCGCTCCGGAAGAAAGAAGATTGAAGATGCTGCTTGATAGAAGACTTCATCCCGATGATGGACTTCCGACTTCAGCCCGATGATGGATTTCTTCAGCCGCCGCTTGGATCCAGACTTCAGCCCGAGGATGGACGTCACTCTTCAGCCCCCTGCTTGGGCTTGGATAAAGACATCGGAGGCTCTTCTGGACAGATCGGGACCCGGTGAGGTGAAGACAAGGTAGGGAGATCTTCAGGGGCTTAGTGTTAGGTTTATTTAAGGGGGGTTTGGGTTAGATTAGGGGTATGTGGGTGGTGGGTTGTAATGTTGGGGGGGTATTGTATGTGTTTTTTTTACAGGCAAAAGAGCTGAATTCTTTGGGGTATGCCCCGCAAAGGGCCCTTTTCAGGGCTGGTAAGGTAAAAGAGCTTTTCTATTTTAATTTTAGAATAGGGTAGGGCATTTTTTTATTTTGGGGGTCTTTGTTATTTTATTAGGGGGCTTAGAGTAGGTGTAATTAGTTTAAAATTGTTGTAATATTTTTCTAATGTTTGTAAATATTTTTTTATTTTTTGTAACTTAGTTCTTTTTTATTTTTTGTACTTTAGTTAGTTTATTTAATTGTATTTATTTGTAGATATTGTATTTAATTAATGTATTGATAGTGTAGTGTTAGGTTTAATTGTAGGTAATTGTAGGTATTTTATTTAATTAATTTATTGCTAGTGTAGTGTTAGGTTTAATTATAACTTAGGTTAGGATTTATTTTACAGGTACTTTTGTAATTATTTTAACTAGGTAACTATTAAATAGTTCTTAACTATTTAATAGCTATTGTACCTGGTTAAAATAAATACAAAGTTGCCTGTAAAATAAATATTAATCCTAAAATAGCTACAATATAATTATTATTTATATTGTAGCTATATTAGGGTTTATTTTACAGGTAAGTATTAGATTTAAATAGGAATAATTTATTTAATAGGAGTTAATTTATTTTGTTAGAATAAAATTATATTTAACTTAGGGGGGTGTTAGGGTTAGGGTTAGAATTAGCTTTAGGGGTTAAAATTTTTATTAGAGTAGCGTTGAGCTCCGATCGGCAGATTAGGGGTTAATACTTGAAGTTAGGTGTCGGCGATGTTAGGGAGGGCAGATTAGGGGTTAATACTATTTATTATAGGGTTATTGAGGCGGGAGTGAGGCGGATTAGGGGTTAATAACTTTATTATAGTAGCGGTGAGGTCCGCTCGGAAGATTAGGGGTTAATAAGTGTAGGCAGGTGGAGGCGACGTTGAGGGGGGCAGATTAGGGGTTAATAAATATAATATAGGGGTCGGCGGTGTTAGGGGCAGCAGATTAATAAGTGTAAGGTTAGGGGTGTTTAGACTCGGGGTACATGTTAGGGTGTTAGGTGCAGACTTAGGAAGTGTTTCCGCATAGCAAACAATGGGGCTGCGTTAGGAGCTGAACGCTGCTTTTTTGCAGGTGTTAGGTTTTTTTTCAGCTCAAACAGCCCCATTGTTTTCTATGGGGGAATCGTGCACAAGCACGTTTTTGAAGCTGGCCGCGTCCGTAAGCAACGCTGGTATCTAGAGTTGCAGTTGCGGTAAATATGCTCTACGCTCCTTTTTTGGAGCCTAACGCAGCCCTTCTGTGAACTCTAAATACCAGCGGTATTTAAAAGGTGCGGCCAGAAAAAAGCATGCGTAGCTAATGCACCCCTTTGGCCGCAAAACTCTAAATCTAGGCGTTAGTTAATAGAAGTGAATTGGAAAGTTGGTTAAATTTGTGTTCTCTATCTGAATCATGAAAGTTTAATTTTAAGATGACCAGTCACTGGAACTAAGGAGCCTATCCCAAACCCTGAAAAACAGCTCTAGACCATTTTCTCTCCTTCACCAATCTTTACAGTAGGCACTATGCATTCTGGTAGGTAGCATTCTCCGTGCATCTACCACACTCAGATTCTTCTGTCAGACTGCTAGATAGTGGTGTGATTCAGCACTGCAAAGAGCACATTTTCACTGAGTGTGTGTGTGTGTGAGTGGGGGGGGGGGGGCGCTGTACACCACCCCCACTGATGCCTGGCATTGCTCATGATGATAAGAGGCTTTTGTACAGCTTCTCTGTCATGGAAACCCACTTCATGAAGCTCCTGATGCACAGTTATTGTGCTGATGTAATTTCCAGAGCAGTTAGTTGTTTGTTATGTGCTATGTCTTTTAGTACTGAGCGCTTTGTGGCTGGGCTGTTGTTATCCCTAGATGCTTCCACTTAACAATAATAACACATAGTTGTGCAGAGCAGATGTAGAAGATCATAAGTTTTATAAACCAACTGGTGGGAAAGGTGGCATCTTATGAAAGTGCTACGTTTAAATTCCCTGAGTTTATGGGCTGGATTTTATGTACCTGTAAGCAATGGGTGGAGCTGAAACACCTGGACTTAAAGGGACATTATACACTCATTTTTTCTTTGCATAAATGTTTTGTAGATGATCTATTTATATAGCCCATAAAGTTTTTTTTTTAAATAAATGTATAATTTTGCTTATTTTTAAATAACATTACTCTGATTTTCAGACTCCTAACCAAGCCCCAAAGATTTATGTGAATACCGTCAGCTACCTTCTCCAGCTTGCTCCTGTTTGTGTAAGGGGTCTTTTCATATGCAAAAGAAGGGGGAGGGGGAGTGTCTTATTTCCCACTTGCAGTGGGCTTTCCAACTACCTTTTCAACAGAGCCAAACTGACAGCTTCTTAGTAAGTTTTTAAACAGTTTTATACTGGATTTTTATATCAGTATCTGTGCATCTTGTTCTTTATATTAGTGTCTAATACATGCAGTTATATGAAAATGAGTGTATACTGTCCCTTTAATAACTAGTAGGGGTGTCCACATACATAATTTAACCATCTAGTGCAGCAAACCACACAAAGGGCAATCAGATTAGCTAGTGTAGAAAATAAAAAATGTATTGCAAATGATTACAAGATGAACTCTAAAAGGTGTTTCAAGTATATACATTGCAAAAAATCTGAGAAGAAAAATATTAGTGCACTAAAGTTTCAGAAGTTGTATGTTTAGTGGTGACAAGGAGAAAGCTGAGGAGCTAAATACGTTATAATTATTTCTGCATACACAAACTGCCATGCCCATGACAATAATCTAGTTTTGCTGTGTGTGTATGATATCAGGAACTAACTGGATAACAAATGCAACACACAAACACACATGTATATATCTCAAAGAAGTTAAAAAAAACTCTACATGTTACAGATAGGAAAGCAAACAGAAGTATACAAATGTGATTATATCCTATATACAATTATGCATACACCCACTCTATAATAAAACCAACTCTTATAAACAATTATTTCTTTCATGTAATTAACAAGAGTCCATGAGCTAGTGACGTATGGGATATACATTCCTACCAGGAGGGGCAAAGTTTCCCAAACCTTAAAATGCCTATAAATACACCCCTCACCACACCCACAAATCAGTTTTACAAACTTTGCCTCCAAGGGAGGTGGTGAAGTAAGTTTGTGCTAGATTCTACGTTGATATGCGCTCCGCAGCAAGTTGGAGCCCGGTTTTCCTCTCAGCGTGCAGTGAATGTCAGAGGGATGTGAGGAGAGTATTGCCTATTGAATGCAGTGATCTCCTTCTACGGGGTCTATTTCATAAGGTTCTCTGTTATCGGTCGTAGAGATTCATCTCTTACCTCCCTTTTCAGATCGACGATATACTCTTATATTTACCATTTCCTCTACTGATTCTCGTTTCAGTACTGGTTTGGCTTTCTACAATCATGTAGATGAGTGTCCTGGGGTAAGTAAGTCTTATTTTCTGTGACACTCTAAGCTATGGTTGGGCACTTTATTTATAAAGTTCTAAATATATGTATTCAAACATTTATTTGCCTTGACTCAGAATGTTCAACTTTCCTTATTTCCAGACAGTCAGTTTCATATTTGGGATTATGCTTTAATTATCATATTTTTTTCTTACCTCAAAAATTTGACTTTTTTCCCTGTGGGCTGTTAGGCTCGCGGGGGCTGAAAATGCTTCATTTTATTGCGTCATTCTTGGCGCAGACTTTTTTGGCGCAAAAATTCTTTTCCGTTTCCGGCGTCATACGTGTCGCCGGAAGTTGCGTCATTTTTGACGTTATTTTGCGCCAAAAATGTCGGCGTTCCGGATGTGGCGTCATTTTTGGCGCCAAAAGCATTTAGGCGCCAAATAATGTGGGCGTCTTATTTGGCGCCAAAAAATATGGGCGTCGCTTTTGTCTCCACATTATTTCAGTCTCATTTTTCATTTGCTTCTGGTTGCTAGAAGCTTGATGTTTGGCATTTTTTTCCCATTCCTGAAACTGTCTTATAAGGAATTTGATCTATTTTGCTTTATATGTTGTTTTTTCTCTTACATATTGCAAGATGTCTCACGTTGCATCTGAGCCAGAAGATACTACAGGAAAACCTCTGCCTGCTGGATCTACCAAAGCTAAGTGTATCTGCTGTAAACTTTTGGTAGCTATTCCTCCAGCTGTTGTTTGTATTAAATGTCATGACAAACTTGTTAATGCAGATAATATTTCCTTTAGTGATGTACCATTGCCTGTTGCAGTTCCCTCAACATCTAAGGTGCAGAATGTTCCTGATAACATAAGAGATTTTGTTTCTGAATCCATAAAGAAGGCTTTGTCTGTTATTTCTCCTTCTAGTAAACGTAAAAAGTCTTTTAAATCTTCTCTCTCTACAGATGAATTTTTAAATGAACACCATCATTCTGATTCTTTGGACTCTTCTGGTTCAGAGGATTCTGTCTCAGAGATTGATGCTGATAAATCTTCATATTTATTTAAGATGGAATTTATTCGCTCTTTGCTTAAAGAAGTACTAATTGCTTTAGAAATAGAGGATTCTAGTCCTCTTGATACTAATTCTATACGTTTGGATAAGGTTTTTAAAGCTCCTGCGGTTATTCCAGAAGTCTTTCCTGTTCCTAATGCTATTTCTGCAGTAATTGCTAAGGAATGGGATAGATTGGGTAATTCATTTACTCCTTCTAAACGTTTTAAGCAATTATATCCTGTTCCGCCTGACAGGTTAGAATTTTGGGACAAAATCCCTAAAGTTGATGGGGCTATTTCTACCCTTGCTAAACGTACTACCATTCCTACATCAGATGGTACCTCGTTTAAGGACCCTTTAGATAGAAAAATTGAATCTTTTCTAAGAAAAGCTTATCTATGTTCAGGTAATCTTCTTAGACCTGCTATATCATTGGCTGATGTTGCTGCAGCTTCAACTTTTTGGTTGGAAACTCTAGCGCAACAAGTAACAAATCGTGATTCTCATGATATTATTATTCTTCTCCAGCATGCTAATAATTTCATCTGTGATGCCATTTTTGATATTATTAGAGTTGATGTTAGATTTATGTCTCTGGCTATCTTAGCCAGAAGAGCTTTATGGCTTAAGACTTGGAATGCTGATATGGCTTCTAAATCAACTCTACTTTCCATTTCTTTCCAGGGAAACAAATTATTTGGTTCTCAGTTGGATTCTATTATTTCAACTGTTACTGGTGGGAAAGGAACTTTTTTACCACAGGATAAAAAGTCTAAAGGTAAAAACAGGGCTAACAATCGTTTTCGTTCCTTTCGTTTCAACAAAGAACAAAAGCCTGATCCTTCGTCCTCAGGAGCAGTTTCAGTTTGGAAACCATCTCCAGTCTGGAATAAATCCAAGCCTGCTAGAAAGGCAAAGCCTGCTTCTAAGTTCACATGAAGGTACGGCCCTCATTCCAGTTCAGCTGGTAGGGGGCAGGTTACGTTTTTTCAAAGAAATTTGGATCAATTCTGTTCACAATCTTTGGATTCAGAACATTGTTTCAGAAGGGTACAGAATTGGTTTCAAGATGAGACCTCCTGCAAAGAGATTTTTTCTTTCCCATGTCCCAGTAAATCCAGTGAAAGCTCAAGCATTTCTGAATTGTGTTTCAGATCTAGAGTTGGCTGGAGTAATTATGCCAGTTCCAGTTCCGGAACAGGGGATGGGGTTTTATTCAAATCTCTTCATTGTACCAAAGAAGGAGAATTCCTTCAGACCAGTTCTGAATCTAAAATTATTGAATCGTTATGTAAGGATACCAACGTTCAAGATGGTAACTGTAAGGACTATATTGCCTTTTGTTCAGCAAGGGAATTATATGTCCACAATAGATTTACAGGATGCATATCTGCATATTCCGATTCATCCAGATCATTATCAGTTCCTGAGATTCTCTTTTCTAGACAAGCATTACCAATTTGTGGCTCTACCGTTTGGCCTTGCTACAGCTCCAAGAATTTTCACAAAGATTCTCGGTGCCCTTCTGTCTGTAATCAGAGAACAGGGTATTGTGGTATTTCCTTATTTGGACGATATCTTGGTACTTGCTCCGTCTTTACATTTAGCAGAGTCTCATACGAATCGACTTGTGTTGTTTCTTCAAGATCATGGTTGGAGGATCAATTTACCAAAAAGTTCTTTGATTCCTCAAACAAGGGTAACCTTTCTGGGTTTCCAGATAGATTCAGTGTCCATGACTTTGTCTTTAACAGACAAGAGACGTCTAAAATTGATTACAGCCTGTCGAAACCTTCAGTCTCAATCATTCCCTTCGGTAGCCTTATGCATGGAAATTCTAGGTCTTATGACTGCTGCATCGGACGCGATCCCCTTTGCTCGTTTTCACATGCGACCTCTTCAGCTCTGTATGCTGAACCAATGGTGCAGGGATTACACGAAGATATATCAATTAATATCTTTAAAACCGATTGTTCGGCACTCTCTAACGTGGTGGACAGATCACCATCGTTTAATTCAGGGGGCTTCTTTTGTTCTTCCGACCTGGACTGTAATTTCAACAGATGCAAGTCTCACAGGTTGGGGAGCTGTGTGGGGATCTCTGACGGCACAAGGAGTTTGGGAATCTCAGGAGGTGAGATTACCGATCAATATCTTGGAACTCCGTGCAGTTTTCAGAGCTCTTCAGTTTTGGCCTCTTCTGAAGAGAGAATCGTTCATTTGTTTTCAGACAGACAATGTCACAACTGTGGCATACATCAATCATCAAGGAGGGACTCACAGTCCTCTGGCTATGAAAGAAGTATCTCGAATTTTGGTTTGGGCGGAATCCAACTCCTGTCTAATCTCTGCGGTTCATATCCCAGGTGTAGACAATTGGGAAGCGGATTATCTCAGTCGCCAAACGTTGCATCCGGGCGAATGGTGTCTTCACCCAGAGGTATTTCTTCAGATTGTTCAAATGTGGGGGCTCCCAGAGATAGATCTGATGGCCTCTCATCTAAACAAGAAACTTCCCAGGTATCTGTCCAGATCCCGGGATCCTCAGGCGGAGGCAGTGGATGCATTATCACTTCCTTGGAAGTATCATCCTGCCTATATCTTTCCGCCTCTAGTTCTTCTTCCAAGAGTAATCTCCAAGATTCTGAGGGAATGCTCGTTTGTTCTGCTAATAGCTCCGGCATGGCCTCACAGGTTTTGGTATGCGGATCTTGTCCGGATGGCATCTTGCCAACCATGGACTCTTCCGTTAAGACCAGACCTTCTGTCTCAAGGTCCTTTTTTCCATCCGGATCTGAAATCCTTAAATTTAAAGGTATGGAGATTGAACGCTTGATTCTTGGTCATAGAGGTTTCTCTGACTCCGTGATTAATACTATGTTACAGGCTCGTAAATCTGTATCTCGAGAGATATATTATAGAGTCTGGAAGACTTATATTTCTTGGTGTCTTTCTCATCATTTTTCTTGGCATTCTTTTAGAATACCGAGAATTTTACAGTTTCTTCAGGATGGTTTAGATAAGGGTTTGTCCGTGAGTTCTTTGAAAGGACAAATCTCCGCTCTTTCTGTTCTTTTTCACAGAAAGATTGCTATTCTTCCTGATATTCATTGTTTTGTACAAGCTTTGGTTCGTATAAAACCTGTCATTAAGTCAATTTCTCCTCCATGGAGTTTGAATTTGGTTTTGGGAGCTCTTCAAGCTCCTCCGTTTGAACCTATGCATTCATTGGACATTAAATTACTTTCTTGGAAAGTTTTGTTCCTTTTGGCCATCTCTTCTGCTAGAAGAGTTTCTGAATTATCTGCTCTTTCGTGTGAGTCTCCTTTTCTGATTTTTCATCAGGATAAGGCGGTGTTGCGAACTTCTTTTGAATTTTTACCTAAAGTTGTTAATTCCAACAACATTAGTAGAGAAATTGTGGTTCCTTCATTATGTCCTAATCCTAAGAATTCTAAGGAGAAATCATTGCATTCTTTGGATGTTGTTAGAGCTTTGAAATATTATGTTGAAGCTACGAAATCTTTTCGTAAGACTTCTAGTCTATTTGTTATCTTTTCCGGTTCTAGGAAAGGCCAGAAAGCTTCTGCCATTTCTTTGGCATCTTGGTTGAAATCTTTAATTCATCTTGCCTATGTTGAGTCGGGTAAAATTCCGCCTCAAAGAATTACAGCTCATTCTACTAGGTCAGTTTCTACTTCCTGGGCGTTTAGGAATGAAGCTTCGGTTGACCAGATCTGCAAAGCAGCAACTTGGTCCTCTTTGCATACTTTTACTAAATTCTACCATTTTGATGTATTTTCTTCTTCTGAAGCAGTTTTTGGTAGAAAAGTTCTTCAGGCAGCGGTTTCAGTTTGAATCTTCTGCTTATGTTTTTTGTTAAACTTTATTTTGGGTGTGGATTATTTTCAGCAGGAATTGGCTGTCTTTATTTTATCCCTCCCTCTCTAGTGACTCTTGTGTGGAAAGATCCACATCTTGGGTAGTCATTATCCCATACGTCACTAGCTCATGGACTCTTGTTAATTACATGAAAGAAAACATAATTTATGTAAGAACTTACCTGATAAATTCATTTCTTTCATATTAACAAGAGTCCATGAGGCCCACCCTTTTTTGTGGTGGTTATGATTTTTTTGTATAAAGCACAATTATTCCAATTCCTTATTTTATATGCTTCGCACTTTTTTTCTTATCACCCCACTTCTTGGCTATTCGTTAAACTGATTTGTGGGTGTGGTGAGGGGTGTATTTATAGGCATTTTAAGGTTTGGGAAACTTTGCCCCTCCTGGTAGGAATGTATATCCCATACGTCACTAGCTCATGGACTCTTGTTAATATGAAAGAAATGAATTTATCAGGTAAGTTCTTACATAAATTATGTTTTCAAACGTATTAGGAATGTGGAAATCATCAAATAAAAAGGCAATACATGTTGATAAGGCAATTTCAAAATAAATTTAAACAAATAAATAGAAATCCATATTGAGTCCAGACCATATTGAGTACATATGAGATTAAAGCATTCTAATCATAAATCCACTTAATCTTTAGTAACATTGCTACTCCGCCAATTTGGACCTACACTTCTAATACCAATATATCTAAGATCATGTTAATTTTTAATGTGGTTAACTTAAAATGTGGCAGATTACAAGTGGCGCGCTATTTAATGCTTCCGCTAAATGACGTAGTGTGGAAAAATTGTTAAAATTGGTGGTAGTGAATGGGGTTTCTTTATTTATATCAATTCCACGTAGATTAGGTGTTGAATAAGTGAAGTTTTTTATTGATAGAAATAGAAATTTTGAGGATGATGTCAATGGCAAAACTCATAACGTGCCCACCAACCTACCTACTAAACTCAGGTACCTTGTTACATCGGCTAACCTGATTGGTTATGTCCAAGAGTGCTGGTAAAGTAGCCTTTGGGTTATTCACCTGAACTTCCATTTGTTTCTGAAACATCTTTTTTATTTGGGAAAAAATAGGTAATACATTTAATGTAAGTGAAATTAGCTGATATTAACAAATTAAAATATACAGTTCCCCCCAACACTCATCAATTATAACAGATGTCTCACATAATATAATTTATTAGGGTAAGTGGTTTACTTTGATAATGAGAGTATATGAATAAGGATAATTTCTAAGGGACGTGTTGACTCTGTGAAATATTTTTTATAGTTTTGGAAGATTACAAAACAATATGAATATTTTAAAGTAAGGAATTCAGTATCCAGTAAAGTTTGAATCTTTTAGAAGGGTTAAAATATGACCATATTTAAAAAAAATAGTGTGTGACTAATAATAAAGCACCCACATAATTGTGCAAAAATAACAGCTTAATAAATGACCATGTCAACACAGGGCTGTGACGGTAAATATAAACAAAAATGGCCTTGTTGCATAGCAACCACCAATAAAAACATAACCTTCACCTGGTGATCTTAAAGGTATAGTTTAGTCAAAATTAATCTTTCATGTTTCAGATAGAGCAGGCAATTTTAAGCAACTTTCTAATTTACTCCTATTGTCAATTATTCTTCATTCTCTTGGTATCTTTATTTGAAAAAGCAGGAATGTAAGCTTAGAAACCGGATAATTTTTTGTTCAGTGCCTGGGCAACGCTTGCTGATTGGTAGCTACATTTAGACACCGATTAGCTAGCGCTACCCAGGTGCTGAACCAAAAGTGTGCCGACTCCAAAGTTTACATTCAAATAACGATACCAATTGATAATAGGAGTCAATTACAAAGTTGCTTAAAGGGACAGTCAAGTCTAAAAAAAATTTCCATGATTTAAATAGGGCATGCAATTTGAAACAACTTCCAAATTTACTTTTATCACCAATTTTGCTTTGTTCTCTTGGTATTCTTAGTTGAAAGCTAAACCTAGGAGGTTCATATGCTAATTTCTTAGACCTTGAAGACTGCCTCTAATATGAATGCATTTTGACCACTAGAGAGCATTAGTTCATGTGTTTCATATAGATAACATTGAGCTCATGCTCGTGAAGTGACCTAGGAGTGAACACTGATTGGATAAAATGCAAGTCTGTAAAAAGAACTGAAATAAGGGGGCAGTCAGCAGAAGCTTAGATACAAGGTAATTACAGAGGTAAAATATGTATTATTATAACTGTGTTGGTTATGCAAAACTGGGGAATGGGTAATAAAGAGATTATCTTTCTTTTTAAACAACAAAAAATCTGGTGTTTACTGTCCCTATCTGAATCATGAAAGTTTAATTTTGACTAGACTATCCCTTTAAATAAAGTTACTGCCCCGGTCACTCTTTCACTGTGTTTGAAACATTTGTATCTAATCAACAGCGCATTTGTATCTAATCAACAGCGCAGTTCCTCATTATGGGTAACTCATATTTGAATGTTATTTACATAACAGAATATGTTCTATTTATTCATAAATAAATATTTTTACATATATCTGTTGTTTTTTAAAATATATATAGATGATTATAATGTATATAAGCATAGATTTATACAGATATATATAGGAATATCTATTTATAAATACATATAACGTATTCTGCTATGTGTAGAACATTGGAATGTGAAATATGTACAGTAAATATGAATATTGCATAAATATGTTTTTACATGTTTTCATCTACTTAACAGCAAAAGGCTCTTATGCGCTTATATATATATATGTCTATATATGTATACATATATATTTATGTGTTTATAATAGACATGTGCGTTTTGTTTTGTTCCGAATCGAAATTCGGATGACTTCGTCAAATTCAGAGATTCAAATCGATTCGAATTACCCTAGCAACAAAACAAAACTAATCCGAATGCATTTGTAACAAATAAATCTGAATTAGTTAGGATTAATTATGATTTATTCATTACATTTGAATGGCCATGGACTAATCACAATTCAGTATAAAAATTAAATTTAGTGGGGGGGGGGCGGAGCCAAGCCGTGCTGGTACATGGATGCACATTAGGAGAGCTCAGAGGTAGCCAACAATCTCTATTATGTTTGCACAGGGTTCCTGACTTGATTATTAGGACGACTTTTTGGCAACTGGGGAGCATCTTTGCTTGCGGCCTGGTGTGTTGGAGCCCACTTATTCCTATCACCACGCTCTGTCTGCTGCTCCTAAGCGGTGGGGTGACCGGACTGTGGCGGCTTTGGGCTTTCTGTTGCTGTGCCCATGACCGGAGTTTTAGGGAGGCCACAGCAAAATCACCTCCAGCCAGCATTTCCGGGGCCACGAGACTGGGCCCAGATTGTGGCGCTGTCGACCAGTCTGTGCTTGCACGAGCCAAGACAGGCAGGGGTGAGATTTGGCACATATTTAAAAGAAAGAGAGAGGGAACAGCAGTCTTGAACACCAAGAGGGGTTAAATACATGTATGGAAGTGTCCCTGTATTAGATTGTCACATGTATAAAGCGAGCATACTGCCTGACTTCCTACATAGCAAGGGGTATTATAGCTGAGGGGTCCAACTCCTGCCAGGCCACATAAACACATTGCAGAAGGTGCTACCAGCCCCATTCCTGTTATTTTGGCCATATATCAGACCTAACGATAATGACCCCAAAGAAGGGCCAGAAAGTGGATAAGCCTGCAAAGACACCGGCACAGACCCCATCTGTATCCTCCTTTACACACTAACGAGACTACAGCCACCTGCTGAACGATATACCAGCTATGACACAAATGTTAGGGTCAGCGCCTAGCCAACAGGACTCCCTACAGGCCATCCAGGTTCAACTGGCCATCTTGCCCTCTAAATCTGACTTGGAATCACTTAAATAATTTATTAAGGAGGAAATTAGAGACTTGAAGAAGGACCTCAACGATATGGGTTTGAGGATTGAGTATTTGGAAGAGGGCCAAGACACTCTGAATAACCTTGTCATCTCAAACACACAGCAACTCTCCTACCAAGACTCGCTGGTCCACTCATTGCAGGACAAGGTCAAGGACCTTGATAACTGCGGCCACAGGAACAATCTGCGCATACGCGGAATACCTGAGGACATTTCACAAGAGCAACTAAAAGATTACTTGAAGGGACTGTTTCTTCACCTCCTACCAAACTCATCGCCTTTGCCTAATGAGGATATTGACAGAGCGCGCAGGGCACTTCATTCCCTCCCTAAGCCACCACTACCTCCGAGAGACGTAGTCATCAGGTTTCTACGTTACACTGCAAAAGAGGAAATATGGCAGGCAGCTAGAGCTAACCACACTATCTCATATCAAGGTCACTCACTTCAAGTTTACCAAGAACTCAGTCCTTATACTATTCAAAGATGCAGAGAGATCAAGTTTATAACAGCTACATTACAAGAACATTGTATTAAGTACAGGTAGGCCTTTCCCTTTAGCCTGATTGTCTCTCACAATGGGACACAACATGTCTACATAAAAAGAGAGAAGCGCTCATCCTGGGAACGAACAATAGCATAATAGCTTATTCTATGGCTAGTTACCACCCAAGAAGCAGCCTCTTTTTGCTCAACATGTGCCTTTCACAGAGAAGAACTTTCCTGAAGCATATCAGTCTGATCCTGACTTCACAGTACAGTCCAGCCCCGAAATACCAGGCAATCCCTCTCTGAACAAGAGAAACATCAAAACCCCAGACGTACATTTCGGCCTATTGTGGGCCTCGTCAGTGAGATGCAGCCATATCCCTCTAGGCACACTGAGCAACGGGTCCACGTCTGGTTTCCCGCATCACACTTAGTGAGACTTCCCTAAGTGTCATAATTTGCATACATAAAATGAGAGAAGCGCTCAACCTGGGAACGAACAATAGCATAATAGCTTGTTTTATGGCTAGTTACCACCCAAGAAGCAGCCTCTTTTTGCTCAACATGTGCCTTTCACAGAGAAGAACTTTCCGGAAGCACATCAGTCTGATCCTGACTTCACAGTACAGTCCAGCCCCGAAATACAAGGCAATCCCTCTCTGAACAAAAGAAATAGCAAAACCACGTGCAGCCATATCCCTCTAGGCACACTGAGAAACGGGTCCACGTCTGGGTTCCTGCATCACACTTAGGGAGACTTCCCTAAGTGTCATAATTTGCATACATAAAAAGAGAGAAGCGCTCAACCTGGGAACGAACAATCCAACAATGCAAATTATGACACTTAGGGAAGTCTCCCTAAGTGTGATGCGGGAACCCAGACGTGGACCTGTTGCTCTGTGTGCCTAGAGGGATATTGCCGCACCTCACTGACGAGGCCCACAATAGGCCGAAACTTACATCTGGGGTTTTGCTGTTTCTCTCGTTCAAAGAGGGATTTCCTGGTATTTCAGGGCTGGAATGCACTGTGAAGTCAGGATCAGAATGATATGCTTCAGGAAAGTTCTTCTCTGTGAAAGGCACATGTTTAACAAAAAGAGGCTGCTTCTTTGGTGGTAACTAGTCATAGAACAAGCTATTATGCTGTTGTTCATTTCCAGGTTGAGCGCTTCTCTCTTTTTATTTATGCAAATTATGACACTTAGGGAAGTCTCCCTAAGTGTAATGCGGGAACCCAGACGTGGACCCGTTGCTCAGTGTTCCTAGAGGGATATGGCTGCACCTCACTGGCAAGGCCCACAATAGGCCGAAACGTACGTCTGAGTTCTTCTCTGTGAAAGGCACATGTTGAACAAAAAGAGGCTGCTTCTTGGGTGGTAACTAGCCATAGAACAAGCTCTTATGCTGTTGTTCATTTCCAGGTTGAGCGCTTCTCTCTTTTTATTTACACAACATGTCTACAAGGACTACAATGATCTCGACCATATTTCTAGATCTCTTAACATAAAATTTTCACCACCGGCAGAGGCCACTCTACATCTTCCTCCTATCGAAGTGGAACATGGTACATCACTCCCAAAAGAACAAAGACCCCAATGGAACAGAGTACAGTCAAAAAGGAGGAAAATCAAGCCCTTTGCATCTAGATGAAGGTGGAATTCCAAGCTGAAGGGCTGGGCCCTACCGACACCCGATTCATGTCAAAGGTTACTAGCCACATGCTAAGTCCTTCACTTCACTCAGGTCGGCCCTGCAGCTCCTGGCTACGAAGAGACTTGGCTCTATCTATCTCTGACTTTCTCTATATTCAAAGCTGCCTTTCCAATGAACATTTTGATAGCCCTTTGATTACTCACCAACATGGAACTCGAGCTGGAGCTGCGTAGCGACCCTTGGAACAAAGTCTGGTAGTATACCATCATGGGTTACACAGTTTTTTGCTTTTGTTTCTTGTATATCATGCTAAATGTTAAATGTTATCTAGTTTACCAATGCTAATGTATTGGACGAGTTCAGCAATTGCACAGATAGTAGATATGTCAGGATCTTTCTAGTGAGAGTACATTGTCTCCGCCCCCCCATGTCATGGTTTTCACCACCCAGCTCACAGTGCCTTTATTATTAAAATCCTATGCAATTGCGCCACTACAGGTGGTGCCATGGCCCTTTGATGAGATAGGTTATGCTAGGCATGCTCCTACTAATATTTAGTGATCTCCCTGTCTACTCCTTTAATTGTGGGAAATATCGCTTAGCTAAGGAGTGTTATGCAAGTATACTGCGTATGTTATTCTATAGCCATATATTATGAATATCAATGCCTTCCCACCGTGACCTGGTGGAGATGCACCCTTTACTACTAATATTTGACTGGACTCTCCCTGGTGGTTTCCCCCCCCCCCCCCGATACTGAACTATTAAAGGTCCTAGGAACGCAGGTCTGTCCCGGGGCACCACTTGATACAACTTTCACACTTCTCTTATGAGAGCTAGTTAGGCTACACTCTTCCCCCGCAATATGGTGTATTGTCTTATAAATGCACCTATCACCAAGGTTTTTGACAATCTAAGTTTTTGATTGTCCCTGTTTGATGTTACTGTTATTTATCGTTATGTCATTTGTTTGTCTCTGGATATATTTCAGAATATGGGTAATGTTGTGTTCTACAGATGCTTTTCTGGTCTTAAAAGGTTTACTGATACTCTTAGAAACTCTCAACACGATCATGGATAACAAACTGATTAATATAAAGATAATATCCCAAAATGTTAAGGGTCTCAACATACCACAAAAAAGATCTATGGCTTTGAGGGATTACAAGAGATGTAACAGAGATATCCTGTTTTTCCAGGACACTCACTTTAAAATAGGCTTTGAGCCCAAGTCAGCTTTACAGAAATTCAGAACAGTTTTTTATCTTCCCATAACACTAAACACAATGGCGTAGGGGTAATAGTTAGCAAAAGAAACTCCCTTTCCGCACTTTCTCCATCAATAAGGACAAGGAAGGAAGGTATATAATCATTGTTGGAATACTATACCATAAGCCCATAACCCTAGTGAACATCTATGCCCAAATACTGTTTCCTCTCCTTTTTCCAACAGTTATGTAAAAAAAATCTAAAAGTCTCCAGAGGCAGTTTAGTGTTTGGAGGAGATTTTAATTTTGCCTTTGACGCCAGTCAGGACTGTTCCTCCGGCACTTCTTCCTTATCCACTCGGCTACTAAAACAGATAAAACTAGCCCTCTCGCAGCTAGCAGTTCATGACGCATGGAGGCTCCAACACCCCTCCACGAAAGACTATACGTTTTATTCCCACCCCCACTATTCATATTCGAGAATTGACTATTTACTTACAGACACCTCTATCCTATCAAACATCACACACTCTGACATCTATCCTATAACCTGGTCAGACCATGCTAAAATCAGCTGTACGCTCAGATGGCCCACTTCCTGCTTTCCCCATGTCAATTGGAGGCTCGATGACTCTCTACTTAGGGATTTATTGATTTTCCTTCAGGTACAAAAAGCAATAATTGAATACTTCCAAACAAATAATACATCTGCCATTGACATCCACCACATTTGGAATGCCCATAAGTGTGTAATTAGGGGCGAACTCATTGCTATAAAAGCAGCCAAAATAAAACAAAATAACGAGTACTTGAAGTCCCTCCTCGATGACCTATCCCAACTACAAGAGATTCATAAATTATATCCCCAAAACCTATCGCTAATAGAGAGCATAACAAACAAACGAAACCAACTCTGAATCTTTTTGGGAACTGAGGCTAAAAATAGGGCCCTTTTTCTTAAAAAGATCTACTATGAAGGGGCTAACAAACAGGGGAAACTGCTTGCATGACAGCTTAAGAGGAGAACCCATAAGCACTACATTATGGGAATCCGGGATGCTTCTGGTAGATTGTGGTCCTCTTCCAACAACATTGCACTAGCCTTTAAAGACTATGACAAACTATATAATATAAGAAACGCGACTGCAAACCTTAACCCTGACGCTATAGCAGACTACCTGTCCCAACTGAAACTCCCCAAGCTAACTAAAGAACAAAACGATGAGCTTGAAGTCCCCTACTCTGAGGAGGAACTTTTAGAAGCCATTTCTTTGCTCCCATCAGGCAAGGCTCCAGGCCCTGATGGGTTTGGAAATTCATATTATTCCCAAATCAAAGAAATTTTAGCCCCTCACCTCCTCAGTTACTTTCAAAGTATAGATGACACCCAGTCAGTCCCCCCTTCTGCGCTTTAGGCTCATATATCGGTTATCCCCAAGTTTAATAAACCGTTGGACCAAATCTCTAACTACAGCCCAATTTCTCTCATGAACACAGACATAAAAATATTTGCTGGGGGGCGGAGCGTGTGGGCGTCCATGATGGCCGCACCACACTAGAGCTCCGACAACGGCAGCAGCAGAGACCCACTCCGGGAACAGCCCACACTGAGCCGATCGCTCAAAATAAGCCCGTAAGCCCTGTGGCAAATGCTCACAGCACTTTGAGACCCAGACGTCGGGCGGGAGCCCGGCTACACAGACCCACCGAAGTCCAGCGGCGCAGGCCGCAAACGGAGCCTGCTTAAAGAGACGTCCTACCCCAGGATAGCCCTGGGGCTTGGCACTAACCCGGAAAGTGTGCTTAACGGAAGGGGACATCCTCAACCACCTCGGACAGCTCGAGCAACTAAGTTACCGCTACCTGGAGCAGCCCTCCCTTCTTCCTGCCTCTGACCCAATCTCTGAGGGGTAAAACAACATGGCGGCCTGCTACACACACACCTAGTCACACATGAAAAAATTGAGGAACAATGTGACCTGACTCCTTGCATAAGCATAGCTTAATGAGCCACACTGAACTTCCAAATGAGGCATACTACTTAATACCAGGCTGGGTCTATCATTATAAGCTTTGGGAAGATATAAACGTTTTCCTCTCTTTATTTATCTTTTCCTGACCCTGGCAAATACCAGCATTCATACATGTGCTTCCTACAATTGCAGCTGCTTTCCGCTTGGATTACACACTGGCACTATCACAGCCCTATTCCAATGGTCTAAGCTTACTTCGCCAGATAGTACAATTATATTCAAAGCGACACTGTTTAAAATCACACTGCCTGCAACTCACTCTCTTGAACTTTAAGCTTCGCCCAGCTTAGACTCCCTCGTGGGAGCCTTGGCCATAAGATGGCGCTTCGCAGAAATACTAAAACGGAGAAAAATCAGAAACAAAGCATAACCCCCAGCGCAATGAACACTTTCTTTAAAAGCACTGATAGAAAGAAAAAGGCAGAAACCTCCCAGGCACTCAGTGGGGATGAATATCACTCTGATAACCCTGATGATTCACGTCCGCCACAATCCTCACCACACAGCTTTTCGTGGGAGGAGGATAGCCCTGTCACTATGAGAGCCATTGAGGAGTTAATAAATCAAGTCAAATCATGTATTAAAAGTGAGTGCGCTGACTTAAAGAGAGATATTAATGAGCTGGGCTTCCGCGTGGAGGCCTTGGAAGATGACAGAGAGGAATGGGCAAAAGAAATGACTGGCATGTCCCATGCTTTAGAAGATCAGAGCACACAGATCAAAGAATTGGAAAGCAAAGTGGATGATATGGAAAATAGGGCACGTAGGAACAATCTCCGCATTAGGGGTGTGCCCGAGTCAGTGAAGCGTGAAGACATTCAAGATCATCTTCAAAGTATGTTTCAGTCCTTAGCGATAGCTGGCCAGCGCGTAATAGATGAAGTGCCTCTAGAGAGAGCCCATCGCTCCTTGCGACCCAAACCTAGCGATAATCAGCCCCCTAGAGACATTGTAATTTGTTTCCAAAGCTACAGAGACAGGGAGAAAATCTACCAGCTATCAAGGCTACAACCCGATTTTTCATACATGGGTGCAAAAATTCAGATTTTTCAGGACTTGTCCGCTAGGACACTCCAAATCAGAAAAGAATATGCTCCTCTTACATCTCATCTCCGCTCCTTAAAGATCCCTTACAGGTGGGGCTTTCCAGTCTCCCTGCAGGTTACCAAGAACGGAAAACGATACGAATGCTTGAATCCATCTCAGGCGGTGAATTTTTGCAAGCAGCTGGGCCTACCACCAGTGGAGACCCAGGTTCCTAACTCTGCCACTACCAGCTCACCCCCTCCACCAAGACCACAAAGAGGACTATGGTCTGAAATTGCGAGCAAACGAAGCAAGAAGATGGACAACTCTGAAGTTTCTAAATCTCAAGAAGTTACCTGAAAAAGAGCCAGACTCCGTGGAATCAGCATGAACTGTGAGTACAGTATATGTGACTTTCTCCCAAATGCTCAGAACTGAAACCAATCCTACTCACACAGACCTCACTAGGTATTGCTTTTAGCCTTGGGGCTACAACCCTGTGAGTAAGATGCAGAGCTCCCTGGGAGTGGAGTCCGTATTATCCATGCATACTTAGTAACCTTCTTTAAGTCTGGAAATTTGATTAACCCAGAGCTGGGAATTACCAGTAGTTCATTACTTGAGACTTTATTTATAATACTCTCTCTCCTTTGTTTTTTTGTTACCCATACTGTTCCTGGTTCAATTAGTGTGAAGATATGAAATTCATGTACTGTAATGCCCTAGTTGTACTGCATAGTTTAAAATGTCACTAAGAGTGTTTTCTGTCCAGGTCATGTACCAGATGACGTGAATATAATAAGATCTGGTTGAAAATTGAAAACTGTTATATTAATCTGTTCTTTGTTTTAGATTTCTTCTGTTCTGTTCCCATTATGTTTTACCGCCTAGTATTGAATTACACACTGCGGTACTACTTTCAAGGTTGAGTACCCTTTAATGCATTTACTGTTTAAACTCCCGTTGGAGTGGGCTCTGTTGAGCCGTGATTTCCCCTGCTGTCGTATTCTTTACTCTTTCTTCATCCCCTCTATCCACCTTCATTACACCTTATTATATCTTTCCCTATACCCTCTAAGGCTTTTTTTCCCTCCCCACCCTTTCCTTTCCTTTACTTCTGACGCTTTATATATTGTTCCAAAAGCGATTGCATAAAGTATAGAGTACAGTCTAGTTGTCTTCGAATCGTACTGGTATAGCTTTGTTAAAACATGTCTTGTGCACAGACCACCACACAATCCCATAAGATCATACACTCCCAAGTCAGCGCCTTTAATATTGCCACCCAGAATGTGAAGGGTTTCTTATCCGCTCAGAAACGGTCAATTGCATTCCACGACTTCTTTAAAAAACACATAGATATAATAATGCTCCAGGAAACTCACTTTAGAAAAATGAATGAACCCTCTCTTTCACACCTCTACTACGACCAACACTTCCTCAGCTCAGGCCCATCCAAACACAATGGGGTTTGCATCTCCTTTAGAAAGGGAACGCACTTCCAGCTCCTAGACAAGTATCAGGACCCAGAGGGTAGAATACTGATTTTAGTAGGACTGTATTATGGTAGACCACTTACCTTAGCTAACATTTATGCCCCCATACGCCCCCGCCTTAATTTTTTCGTAAAATTAGTAATCACATAATAGACATCTCCAAGGGGCCCATAATCCTGGGAGGGGATTTCAATTTTCCTATTACCCCAATTATGGATACGTCCTCGGGCAAGTCATATCTTGGGAATACCCTTAATAAAGCCAATTGGCAGGCAGTACGAGCTATCCCCTTCTTTGACACATGGAGAGATAGGCACCCGACACATAAAGACTTCACTTTTTTCTCCAACCCCCAGTGCTCCTACACACGCTTAGACTACATACTCTGTGACCAAACTATGCTGACAGCCCTTTCTGACTCCCGAATACATCACACCTCCTGGTCAGATCATAGCATGGTCCTCTCCACTTTTAAATGGTCAGCAAAGCCCCAACAACAGCAACACTGGAGACTTAACGACCAGATACTAACAGATCCCGTGATAATCACTGATATAATCGAGAAAACAACTGAATTCTTTAATCTTAACGACCCAGCTGAGACCTCAATAACTAACAACTGGGAAGCATACAAGTGCTACATTAGAGGCGTGATAATGACTCACACACATAAATTACGTAAACAAAGAGCAGCATTCTACACATCTCTGGCCTCCGATTCCCAGGAAAAGGAACGTAGGCTAAAACAAAACCCCAAATCTCCGCAGCTTTTACTACAATCTCAAAAGGCCAGGGAAGCACTTACCCAATACCTGATTAAAAACGCCCATCTTAGGGCAATTACGACTAAATCCAAATTCTTTATCGAAAGTAACAAGGCAGGACGTCTTTTGGCCAGATCCCTTAAGAAGAAAAACTATAAATCTTTTATTCCTAAAATTGTGGACCCCTCTGGATCCTCTTACACTTCTAATACCGACATAGTCAAACAATTTGCAGAGTACTACTCTTCCATTTATAACCTTCCAACCTTGGACACCCCACACAAAAATAGTCTAATTGATAAATTTTTATCCCAGGCGCAACTACCCACTCTATCTAAAGAGCAATGTGAGTCTCTGGACTCACAATTCACTCTGCAGGAACTTCTAATAGCAGTTAAGAATCTCCCCCAAGGAAAAGCCCCAGGCACAGACGGCTTTACTCCCAAATTTTATCACCAGCTTAAGTCCCAATTATGCCCTCACCTTCTTCAATTATATAATTCCATTGACAATTCGAACCCTTTACCACAGTCTTTATTGGAAGCCACGATCACTGTTATTCCCAAACCTGGCAAACCAACAGACCAAGTCACCAATTATCGCCCTATTTCCCTAATAAATATATATATGAAGCTCTATGCTAAATTACTAGCGACAAGAATAAACAGAATCCTCCCTCTACTTATACACACAGACCAGGTGGGTTTTATTCCAGGTAGGGAGGCTAAGGACAACTCAATACGGGTCTTACAAACCCTGTCTGTTTCTGTCTCCTCCAGATCCCCCTTAGTTTTATTGTCCACAGACACGGAGAAGGCCTTCGACAGGGTGGACTGGGATTTTCTCTGGGCCACTCTGTCGAAGTTTGGTTTTTCGGAAGCGTTAATATCATGAATAAAGGCGCTATATCATGGCCCCTCAGCCAGAATCTCTGCAAATAACACACTTTCCACCCAAATTTCCATAAAAAACGGTACCCGTCAGGGATGCCCCTTGTCCCCCCTGCTGTTCGCCTTAGTAGTAGAGACAGCAGCGGCCAGGATTAGAACCAATAACAATATTTATGGGGTCCCTTTCGAAAGGAACCAACAAAAGTGCCTCCTTTACGCAGACAACATTATTTTTACGATTCGCTCCCCACTTTCCTCTATACCATCCTTTCTCATAGAACTAGATGAGTTCAAACAAGCCTCCAATTTTACCATTAATATGGGTAAATCAATGTTGATGCCCCTACATATCTCGGAGGAAGAACATAGATTCCTCGCTAACCATACCAACTTTCAGATTACAAATAAAATACGCTACCTGGGAATTGAAGTGTCCGCCAATCCGGCAGATCTCTTTGATCTTAATTACTCTCCCTTACAGAAAGAGTCCCTGTCTTCCCTTAATACCTGGCACAAACAGGGCCACCTCTCCTGGATGGGCCGCATCAACGCCATAAAAATGAACCTTCTCCCTAAATTCCTATACATGTTCCAAGTTCTCCCATTGGACCTTCCCTTACACTATCTAATCCAACAACAGAAATGGTTCGAACAATTTATCTGGGCACATAAGAGAACAAGAGTGGCTAGGAACACATTATATCTCAGTAGAGAGGATGGGGGCTTGGGGGTCCCAAATCTCATGGATTATTATAAAGCAGCCCATTTAGCGCGTATTACTGCTTGGAAACACTCCCAACCGAATAAACCCTGGGTTCAGCTAGAGTGCAGTTTGACAGGAGGTCATCCCCTGGGTGAGGTATGTTGGATCCCCCCTAGGGCGAGACCTCTGGGAGTCAAGACAAATTATTTTGTGGCAGCCTCCCTAAGAGTCTGGGATAGGATTTTGTCCCAAGACGCAAAATTCTCCAGCCATATGTCCCCTTTATCCCCTATCCTAAACAACCTGAGTATGCTTGACTCCAATGCTATTCAGACACCTCGCATCGAGGGTGTGCCCACAAATATTCCGGTTCACACAGTGTTAGATAAGGACATGATACATCCGCAGTCCGAGCTCTCTCAAATACTAGGGCCCCCCTTCCATCTCTGGTTCCCGTACCTTCAGATTAGACACGCTATACTTGCTAACCCCCACAAACATGACCTCGTCAGACCACTCACCGCTTTTGAAACATTATGTACTACCCCCTCAATCACTAGGTCACACATCTCCACTATCTATAAGATGCCACGAGACTCCTTCCCCAGTAAGAAACCCTCTTATATCTCAAAATGGGAGGCAGAACTACACGAAAACCTGACAGAACCTAAATGGAGCCATATATTTAGTGAGACAAAAAAATCATCTATTTCAATAATTATAGCCGAAATGAATTACAAATTGCTCTCAAGGTGGTATTTGACCCCCCACCGTCTCCATAGTATCTACCCGGGTTCCTCCCCCCTGTGTTGGAGGCACTGCGGAGGGACGGGTACCCTTTCCCATATTTGGTGGTCCTGTCCACTCTTAAGCACTTTCTGGTCAGATGTTTTGAAACACATTAACACTAAATTAGGGACTTCAATATCACTTTCACCCACCATCATCTTACTGAACGACACCCCAGCAATCCCCTGCCAATACAGGAAACGATTATTTCAGTGTATGATCAACTGGGCAAAACGCTTGATCCCCAGGTTTTGGAAGAAATGTATACTTCCTACTGTCACTATGTGGATGCATGAAGTGGATCATGTCCTAGAGTTAGAGAAGATTCACTATGTATTTAATGGCAAACAAGATTTCATTGCTGATGTTCTTTTCTTGTGGGAGCAATAAGGTCTGTGATCATTGACAAAGGGAACTACCATTATTGTAATTATGTATGCCTCATTCATGTATGTTCTGTCTACAAAACTTTAAGTGGTGATGATTTATTAAGCAGTGCGATGAGTTGACATCTCTAGGTGGGGTACGAAGGTCCTCTTGTTTATATTTGTATCAAATTCTCAATGTAAACCTGCCGTTAATGCATATGTACTTTATGTTAGAGCATAAAAGCTTGTATGTTATGTTATTTGGTTTGAAAATAAATAAAACATTTAATTGAAAAAAAAAATAAAAAAAATATTTGCTAAGATTATGATGAACCAAATTAATTGACTCCTCCCAAGCATTATTATAGAGACCAAGAAGGGTTTTTACCCTGGTCGAGATGCCAAGGACAACACTGTCCGCAACATACAACTAATTTGGCATATTACTAACAAGAAAATCCCCTCAGTACTTATCTCGACAGATGCCGAAAAGGCATTTAACCATATTAATTGGTCTTTTCTAAGATCTGCCTTGGAGGCCTTTGGCCTTGGCCCTGCAACTCTAAACCGTATATATTTGCATTGCACGCATCCCCCAGTGCTTGAATACTTATTAATGGCACCCTATCACCCCGATATTTATTAAAAACGGTACTCATCAGGGCTGCCCCCTGTCACCCCTACTCTTTGCTTGCTTAGTCGAAACCCTAGCTTTTAAAATTAGGAATAATACAGAAATTACAGGTATCTCATTAGGAGAGGACGTTTATAAACTTTTCCTCTTTGCTGACGACATCCTCTTTACTGTAGCCAACCTCCAAAAATCGATCCCACACCTCTTGACCGAACTGACTACATTTAACAATCTTTCGAACTTCCTGGTTAAAAATAACTGCCCTTTTAAATGGTGCAACGGGCAATGAAATATTTAGGAATATATTTACCCGACTCCTTTGACAAGATTTTCCAAAAAAACTACCTCCCGAATAAGTTCGCAATTACCCGAGATCTTTCCTCTTGGAGCTCAAAGAAACTCTCCTGGTTTGGTCGTATAAACACCATAAAAATTAACATCTTTCTGAGACTCCTCTATATCATGCAAGCGCTACCAATCCCATTACCCCCTAGATATATTCCCCAAATCCAGAGCTTATTTAGCTTCTTTCCTCCTGGCAAAGGAAACCACTCAGAATAAAAAAAGTCACCATGTCTCTTCTTAAGCACCTAGGGGGTCTAGGACTGCCTGACTTGGAGGCTTACAGAACCTCCATATTCTTGCAGAGGTTACTGGATTGGAGTGTCGGCGGGGGCAGAAGAGGTGGGTCCTGCTGGAGGATAGCATTAATTTGGAACTGCCGCTTGCAAGCTTTTGCTGGAGCCTCAACTTCTCTAAGTTGGCCAAATTGATCACCAACCCAATTACAAGAGAGAATGTTGTTCAGTGGGATTCAGCAACCAGACGTAACCCCTGTTTGTCCTCCAGTCCCACTGACTTCACTAGTACACAACTCTGACTTTTCAATATCAACATTTTAAAATCATCATACCTCGGAGCCGCACGCCCAAGACACTCTAGCCCATCACGTCACTATTAATGATTCCATATGCTCACAAGACCAACTAATCGAAAAAGAATATAATTGGGCTAGGAACTGGTTTTCTTATAGAAGACTGCACAACTTTATTTCCACACATAAACACTATCGCAATTTGTCCTGTTCCCCCACTAATCTTGAGAAACTGTATTGATTGAGTTCTCCTGTAAAACACTCCCTCTCCATCATATATAAAATAATAACTCAACCCCTCCCAGGTAACCTACCATATTCTATTGAAATGTGGGAAAGAGAATTAGGAGTAATCATTCTACCGCAAACGGCACATAATATATTTTCAAATACTAAAAAGTCCTATACCTCAGCTTCCATTGGTGCGGACACGTTGGGAGCGGGATGGGGCATTTGTGGTGGTGGTGCTCGCAAATTAATCATTTTTGGTATGATATCATGCACGAAGTTGAGCATATTATGCAGGCGTCCATCTCCCCGGACCCCCAGATATGGTTGCTAAACAAGTCTGTCCGGCTTCCTCCTAAATACTTAAAGGGACACTGTACCCAAAAATTTTCTTTCGTGATTCAGATTGAGCATGAAATTTTAAGCAACTTTCAAAATTACTCCTATTATCAAATTTTCTTCATTCTCTTGGTATCTTTATTTGAAATGCAAGAATGTAAGTTTAGATGCCGGCCCATTTTTGGTGAACAACCTGGGTTGTCCTTGCTGATTGGTGGATAAATTCATCCACCAATAAAAAAGTGCTGTCCATAGTACTGAAACCAAAAAAAAGCTTAGATGCCTTCTTTTTCATATAATGATAGCAAGAGAATGAAGAAAAATTGATAATAGGAGTAAATTAGAAAGTTGCTTAAAATTGCATGCTCTTTCTGAATTACAAAAGAAAAAATTTGGGTTCAGTGTCCCTTTAATCCCCCTATTTTGCTTTTTTTACAAACAGCGTGAAAATCCTCATAGCAAAGACCTGGAAGTCTAAGCTCACTCTGAACGTGGCAATGTGGAAAAACAAAGTATCTGAATTAATAGAGCTAAAGGAATATACCGCATTTAAAAATGGCAATATAACATAATTTATGTAAGAACTTACCTGATAAATTCATTTCTTTCATATTAGCAAGAGTCCATGAGCTAGTGACGTATGGGATATACATTCCTACCAGGAGGGGCAAAGTTTCCCAAACCTCAAAATGCCTATAAATACACCCCTCACCACACCCACAATTCAGTTTAACGAATAGCCAAGAAGTGGGGTGATAAAAAAGTGCGAAAGCATATAAAATAAGGAATTGGAATAATTGTGCTTTATACAAAAATCATAACCACCACAAAAAAAGGGCGGGCCTCATGGACTCTTGCTAATATGAAAGAAATGAATTTATCAGGTAAGTTCTTACATAAATTATGTTTTCTTTCATGTAATTAGCAAGAGTCCATGAGCTAGTGACGTATGGGATAATGATTACCCAAGATGTGGATCTTTCCACGCAAGAGTCACTAGAGAGGGAGGGATAAAATAAAGACAGCCAATTCCTGCTGAAAATAATCCACACCCAAAATAAAGTTTAAAGAAAAACATAAGCAGAAGATTCAAACTGAAACCGCTGCCTGAAGTACTTTTCTACCAAAAACTGCTTCAGAAGAAGAAAATACATCAAAATGGTAGAATTTAGTAAAAGTATGCAAAGAGGACCAAATTGCTGCTTTGCAAATCTGATCAATCGAAGCTTCATTCCTAAACGCCCAGGAAGTAGAAACTGACCTAGTAGAATGAGCTGTAATCCTTTGAGGCGGAGTTTTACCCGACTCAACATAGGCAAGATGAATTAAAGATTTCAACCAAGATACCAAAGAAATGGCAGAAGCTTTCTGGCCTTTTCTAGAACCGGAAAAGATAACAAATAAACTAGAAGTCTTTCGGAAAGACTTAGTAGCTTCAACATAATATTTCAAAGCTCTAACAACATCCAAAGAATGCAACGATTTCTCCTTAGAATTCTTAGGATTAGGACATAATGAAGGAACCACAATTTCTCTACTAATGTTGTTGGAATTCACAACTTTAGGTAAAAATTCAAAAGAAGTTCGCAACACCGCCTTATCCTGATGAAAAATCAGAAAAGGAGACTCACAAGAAAGAGCAGATAATTCAGAAACTCTTCTGGCAGAAGAGATTGCCAAAAGGAACAAAACTTTCCAAGAAAGTAATTTAATGTCCAATGAATGCATAGGTTCAAACGGAGGAGCTTGAAGAGCCCCCAGAACCAAATTCAAACTCCAAGGTGGAGAAATTGACTTAATGACAGGTTTTATACGAACCAAAGCTTGTACAAAACAATGAATATCAGGAAGATTAGCAATCTTTCTGTGAAAAAGAACAGAAAGAGCAGAGATTTGTCCTTTCAAAGAACTTGCGGATAAACCTTTATCTAAACCATCCTGAAGAAACTGTAAAATTCTCGGGATTCTAAAAGAATGCCAAGAAAAATGATGAGAAAGACACCAAGAAATATAAGTCCTCCAGACTCTATAATATATCTCTCTGGATACAGATTTACGAGCCTGTAACATAGTATTAATCACATAGTCAGAGAAACCTCTTTGACCAAGAATCAAGCGTTCAATCTCCATACCTTTAAATTTAAGGATTTGAGATCCTGATGGAAAAAAGGACCTTGCGACAGAAGGTCTGGTCGTAGTGGAAGAGTCCACGGATGGCAAGAGGCCATCCGGACAAGATCCGCATACCAAAACCTGTGAGGCCATGCCGGAGCTACCAGCAGAACAAACGAGCATTCCTTCAGAATCTTGGAGATTACTCTTGGAAGAAGAACTAGAGGCGGAAAGATATAAACAGGATGATACTTCCAAGGAAGTGATAATGCATCCACTGCTTCCGCCTGAGGATCCCGGGATCTGGACAGATACCTGGGAAGTTTCTTGTTTAGATGAGACGCCATCAGATCTATTTCTGGAAGCTCCCACATTTGAACAATCTGAAGGAATACCTCTGGGTGAAGAGACCATTCGCCCGGATGCAACGTTTGGCGACTGAGATAATCCGCTTCCCAATTGTCTATACCTGGGATATGAACCGCAGAGATTAGACAGGAGCTGGATTCCGCCCAAACCAGAATTCGAGATACTTCTTTCATAGCCAGAGGACTGTGAGTCCCTCCTTGATGATTGATGTATGCCACAGTTGTGACATTGTCTGTCTGAAAGCAAATGAACGATTCTCTCTTCAGAAGAGGCCAAAACTGAAGAGCTCTGAAAATTGCACGGAGTTCCAAAATATTGATCGGTAATCTCACCTCCTGAGATTCCCAAACTCCTTGTGCCGTCAGAGATCCCCACACAGCTCCCCAACCTGTGAGACTTGCATCTGTTGAAATTACAGTCCAGGTCGGAAGCACAAAAGAAGCCCCCTGAATTAAACGATGGTGATCTGTCCACCACGTTAGAGAGTGTCGTACAATCGGTTTTAAAGATATTAATTGAGATATCTTTGTGTAATCCTTGCACCATTGATTCAGCATACAGAGCTGAAGAGGTCGCATGTGAAAACGAGCAAAGGGGATCGCGTCCGATGCAGCAGTCATAAGACCTAGAATTTCCATGCATAAGGCTACCGAAGGGAATGATTGTGACTGAAGGTTTCGACAAGCTGAAATCAATTTTAGACGTCTCTTGTCTGTTAAAGACAGAGTCATGGACACTGAATCTATCTGGAAACCCAGAAAGGTTACCCTTGTCTGAGGAATCAATGAACTTTTTGGTGAATTGATCCTCCAACCGTGATCTTGAAGAAACAACACAAGTCGATTCGTATGAGATTCTGCTAAATGTAAAGACTGAGCAAGTACCAAGATATCGTCCAAATAAGGAAATACCACAATACCCTGTTCTCTGATTACAGACAGAAGGGCACCGAGAACCTTTGTAAAAATTCTTGGAGCTGTAGCTAGGCCAAACGTCAGAGCCACAAACTGGTAATGCTTGTCCAGAAAAGAGAATCTCAGGAACTGATAATGATCTGGATGAATCGGAATATGCAGATATGCATCCTGTAAATCTATTGTGGACATATAATGCCCTTGCTAAACAAAAGGCAAGATAGTCCTTACAGTTACCATTTTGAACGTTGGTATCCTTACATAACGATTCAATATTTTTAGATCCAGAACTGGTCTGAAGGAATTCTCCTTCTTTGGTACAATGAAGAGATTTGAATAAAACCCCATCCCCTGTTCCAGAACTGGAACTGGCATAATTACTCCAGCCAACTCTAGATCTGAAACACAATTCAGAAATGCTTGAGCTTTCACTGGATTTACTGGGACACGGGAAAGAAAAAATCTCTTTGCAGGAGGTCTCATCTTGAAACCAATTCTGTACCCTTCTGAAACAATGTTCTGAATACAAAGATTGTGAACAGATTTGATCCAAATTTCTTTGAAAAAACGTAACCTGCCCCCTACCAGCTGAGCTGGAATGAGGGCCGCACCTTCATGTGGACTTAGAAGCAGGCTTTGCCTTTCTAGAAGGCTTGGATTTATTCCAGACTGGAGATGGTTTCCAAACTGAAACTGCTCCTGAGGATGAAGGATCAGGCTTTTGTTCTTTGTTGAAACGAAAGGAACGAAAACGATTATTAGCCCTGTTTTTACCCTTAGATTTTTTATCCTGTGGTAAAAAAGTTCCTTTCCCACCAGTAACAGTTGAGATAATAGAATCCAACTGAGAACCAAATAATTTGTTACCCTGGAAAGAAATGGAAAGTAGAGTTGATTTAGAAGCCATATCAGCATTCCAAGTTTTAAGCCATAAAGCTCTTCTAGCTAAAATAGCTAGAGACATAAACCTGACATCAACTCTGATAATATCAAAAATGGCATCACAGATAAAATTATTAGCATGCTGAAGAAGAATAATAATATTATGAGAATCATGATCTGTTACTTGTTGCGCTAAAGTCTCCAACCAAAAAGTTGAAGCTGCAGCAACATCAGCCAATGATATAGCAGGTCTAAGAAGATTACCTGAACACAGATAAGCTTTTCTTAGAAAGGATTCAATTTTCCTATCTAAAGGATCCTTAAACGAAGTACCATCTGACGTAGGAATAGTAGTACGTTTAGCAAGGGTAGAAATAGCCCCATCAACTTTAGGGATTTTGTCCCAAAATTCTAATCTGTCAGACGGCACAGGATATAATTGCTTAAAATGTTTAGAAGGAGTAAATGAATTACCCAATTAATCCCATTCTCTGGAAATTACTTCAGAAATAGCATTAGGAACAGGAAAAACTTCTGGAATAACCACAGGAGATTTAAATACCTTATCTAAACGTTTAGAATTAGTATCAAGAGGACCAGAATCCTCTATTTCTAAAGCAATTAGTACTTCTTTAAGTAAAGAACGAATAAATTCCATTTTAAATAAATATGAAGATTTATCAGCATCAATCTCTGAGACAGAATCCTCTGAACCAGAAGAGTCATCAGAATCAGAATGATGATGCTCATTTAAAAATTCATCTGTAGAGAGAGAAGTTTTAAAAGATTTTTTATGTTTACTAGAAGGAGAAATAACAGACATAGCCTTCTTGATGGATTCAGAAACAAAATCTCTTATGTTATCAGGAACATTCTGCACCTTAGATGTTGAAGGAACTGCAACAGGCAATGGTACATTACTAAAGGAAATATTATCTGCATTAACAAGTTTGTCATGACAATTAGTACAAACAACAGCCGGAGGAATAGCTACCAAAAGTTTACAGCAGATACACTTAGCTTTGGTAGTTCCAGCACTAGACAGCGATTTTCCTGAAGTATCTTCTGACTCAGATGCAACGTGAGACATCTTGCAATATGTAAGAGAAAAACAACATATAAAGCAAAATTGATCAAATTCCTTAAATGACAGTTTCAGGAATGGGAAAAAATGCCAATAAACAAGCTTCTAGTAACCAGAAGCAAAGAAAAAATGAGACTGAAATAATGTGGAGACAAAAGCGACGCCCATATTTTTTTAGCGCCAAATAAGACGCCCACATTATTTGGCGCCTAAATGCTTTTTGGCGCCAAAAATGACGCCACATCCGGAACGCCGACATTTTTGGCGCAAAAGGACGTCAAAAAAATGACGCAACTTCCGGAAACAGAAAAGTTTTTTTGCGCCAAAAAAGTCCACGCCAAGAATGACGCAATAAAATGAAGCATTTTCAGCCCCCGCGAGCCTAACAGCCCACAGGGAAAAAGAGTCAAATTTTTTAAGGTAAGAAAAAATGATTGATTCAAATGCATTATCCCAAATATGAAACTGACTGTCTGAAAATAAGGAATGTTGAACATCCTGAGTCAAGGCAAATAAATGTTTGAATACATATATTTAGAACTTTATAAATAAAGTGCCCAACCATAGCTTAGAGTGTCACAGAAAATAAGATTTACTTACCCCAGGACACTCATCTACATGTTTGTAGAAAGCAAAACCAGTACTGAAACGAAAATCAGGAGAGGCAATGGTATATAAATAAGAGTATATCGTCGATCTGAAAAGGGAGGTAAGAGATGAATCTCTACGACCGATAACAGAGAACCTATGAAATAGACCCCGTAGAAGGAGATCACTGCATTCAAATAGGCAATACTCTCCTCACATCCCTCTGACATTCACTGCACGCTGAGAGGAAAACCGGGCTCCAACTTGCTGCGGAGCGCATATCAACGTAGAATCTAGCACAAACTTACTTCACCACCTCCATAGGAGGCAAAGTTTGTAAAACTGAATTGTGGGTGTGGTGAGGGGTGTATTTATAGGCATTTTGAGGTTTGGGAAACTTTGCCCCTCCTGGTAGGAATGTATATCCCATACGTCACTAGCTCATGGACTCTTGCTAATTACATGAAAGAAAGAGAGTTTTATTACACTGTGAGCACTGTGGGACGAATATGCTAAAAATTGTATTAGTACCCTAACCATTGTTGAGGAGTAGATAATAAACATTTAGCTAAAAAACACATATTAAGAACGATGTACACTATAGTAGACCTACACCAAATTGTCAGGTAACCACAACATTTGCCTATAACGCAACTGGACAAATTTTGAGACATGACAATCGATGTTTGACTATGTGTTTTCTTGATAACCCCTATGTTTTGTTTTGCTTATTCAAATTTTGAGTCTGTTCCATTGATCTGTACTTGTATTTATAGATATTGTAAGAAAGATATTGTCTAAAGCAAATGTTGTAACTTACAAACAGATTCTTTTCAATAAAAATATTATAAAAAATTTTTTTTGTGAGATTTAGTGAGATAGAACAGTGAAATAATTCCGTTTGTGTAAGTTGGAACCATCTGAATCAACATAACACATACCGAACTTCCGAATTTATTAATCGAATTTGAAACAAATACATCCAAATTTATTCAAATCTGAATGAATCCGAAACGAATACATTGGAATGTATCTGAATTTGAATTGATCTGAAACGAAATTAAAAAAAATCTGAATCGGTCCGAAATGAATTTTTCCACTGTGCACATGTCTAGTTTATATATCTTTATATGTCTGTAAATACATATATACACATATAAATGCATAAATACATATGTACACATATATAAACATATATATAAAGTATCTCACAAAAGGAAGTACACCCCTCACATATTTGTTCATATCTTATTATATCTTTTCATGTGACAACACTGAAGAAATGACACTTTGCTACAATGTAAAGTAGTGAGTGTACAGCCTGTGTAACAGTGTAAATTTGCTGTCTCCTCAAAATAACTCAACACACAGCCATTAATGTCTAAACCGTTGGCAACAAAAGTGAGTACACCCCTAAGTGGAAATGTCTAAATTGGGCCCAAAGTGTCAATGTTTTGTGTGACCACCATTATTTTCCAGCACTGCCTTAACCCTCTTGGGCATGGAGTTCACCAGAGCTTAATAGGCTGCCACTGGAGTTCTCTTCTACTCCTCCATGACAAAATCACTGAGCTGGTGGATGTTAGAGACCTTGTGCTCCCCCACCTTCCGTTTGAGGATGCCCCACAGATGCTCAATAGGGTTAAGGTCTGGAGACATGCTTGGCCAGTCCATCACCTTTACCCACAGCTTCTTTAGCAAGGCAGTGGTCATCTTGGAGGTGTGTTTGGGGTAGTTATCATGTTGGAATACTGCCCTGCGGCCCAGTCTCCAAATGGAGGGGATCATGCTCTGCTTCGGTATGTCACAGTACATGTTGGCATTCATGGTCCCCTTAATGAACTGTAGCTCCCCAGTGCCAGCAGCACTCATGCAGGCCCAGACCATGACAATCCCACCACCATGCTTGAGTGTAGGCAAGACACACTTGTTTTTGTACTCCTCACCTGGTTGCCGCCACACATGCTTAACACCATCTGAACCAAATAAGTTTATCTTGGTCTCATCGGACCACAGGACATGGTTCCAGTAATCCATGTCCTTAGTCTGCTTGTCTTCAGCAACCTGTTTGCAGGCTTTCTTGTGCATCATCTTTAGAAGAGGCTTCCTTCTGGGATGACAGCCATGCAGACCAATTTGATGCAGTGTGCGGCATATGGTCTGAGCACTTACAGGCTGACCCCCCACCCCTTCAACCTCTGCAGCAATGCTGGCATCACTCATACGTCTATTTCCCAAAGACAACCTCTGGATATGACGCTGAGCATATGCACTCAACTTCTTTAGTCGACCATGGCGAGGCCTGTTCTTAGTGGAACCTGTCCTGTGAAACCGCTGTATGGTCTTGCCCACCGTGCTGCAGCTCAGTTTCAGGGTCTTGGCAATCTTCTTATAACCTAGGCCATCTTTATATAGAGCAACAATTCTTTTTTTCAGATCCTCAGAGAGTTCTTCACCATGAGGTGCCATGTTGAACTTCCAGTGATCAGTATGAGAGAGTGTGAGAGCAATAACACCACATATAACACACCTCCTCCCCATTCACACCTGAGACCTTGTAACACTAACGAGTCACATGACACCGGAGAGGGAAAATGGCTAATTGGGCCAAATTTTGACATTTCCATTTAGGGGTGAACTCACTTTTGTGTATATATATATATATATATACAGTGTATATATATATATATATATATATATATATATACAGTGTATATATATATATATATATATATACAGTGTATATATATATATATATATATATATATATATATACAGTGTATATATATATATATATATATATATATACAGTGTATATATATATATATATATATATATACAGTGTATGTATATATATATATATATATATATATATATACATAGATATACATTATTTTCCAACACCTGAGATCTCCTATCTTTGAGCCCTTATAACTTTTTTGTGCAATATTTTTTGAAATAATTTTTATTAGACAGTGTTATTATAGGTGTTATTGTACTTTGTAATGTATTTTTGAGGTGTTTTGTGACTTGTTTTTTTTTTTTTTTAGTTTTAAAGAGACACTGAACCCAATTTTTTTATTTTATGATTCATATAGAGCATGTACATTTAAGTAACTTTCTAATGTACTCCTATTATTAAATAATTTTCTTCATTCTCTTGCTATCTTTATTTGAAAAGCAAGAATGTAAATTTAGAAGCTGGACCATTTTTGGTTCACAACCAGGGTTGTGTTTGCTGATTGGTGGCTAAATGCACCCACCATTAACCAAGTGCTGTCCAGTGTGCTGAGGCAAAAATGGACTGATAGCTTAGATGCCTTCTTTTTTAAATAAAGATAGCAAGGGAATGAAGAAAATTGATAATAGGAGTAAATTAGAAAGTTGCTTAAAATTGCATGCTCTATCTGAATCATGAAAGAAAAAATTTGGGTTTAGTGTCCCTTTAATAACTTTTTTTGAAAAATCCAAAATTACAATTTGATTCATAGAATAAACATGAAAGAGGTGGGGACTCGCAGGTCCCCCAGTAAAAGGTACATAGAGATAATGTATGGACAGGGAGGTCCTGAATGAGTATCAAAATACAAAAGGTAATTAACAGATAATCAGTCTCATAATAAGTTACAGTGAAAAGGTGCAAAAAGAAGAGAGAGAGAGAAGAACCTTTTAATGCAGATACATTATATTCCAACCTGGCGAGGGTTAGGGGGGGAGGAAAAGGTAGGGAATGTTGGGGGGGGCTGTGGGGCGTATAAGGGTGTTTCTACCTATGTAGAATAGAAGTTGACTAGGGGTGTAGGAGAATGCTCTGTTTCTAACTGATCTCGCAAGTCAGGTCATTTGCTATGACACTGGGACGCCATAGGGTATTATATTTGTCCTGCCAGTCAGCCCAGGTAAGTTCGAATAGGTCAGATTTGTTGAGTGAGTGGAATATGTCCTTTTCCATAGAGTATAGGTATGCCATGGTATTTAAGATCTCAGGCCATTTCGGGGGGAGACCCTTTTTCCAGGCTCTAACGATACTGGTTTTAACTGCTGAGAAAAGGAATAGATAGAGAAGACCATGATATTTGGGTTATGTGTGCGTACCTATATGTAGAAGTGCTAGGGCAGGAGTTTTTGAGATATGAATCCTCATCCTGGACAAGGTGAGAAAACGTGTTCTAGAGGCATTCCCACCAAATGTGGAGTAAGTCTCCTGATAAACCACAATTGCTCCAACACAGGGGAGAGGAGCCCTGGTACATTCTAGCTAATCTTGTGGGGACATAGTAGACACTTTTTATTTTTGCCAAACAGTTAACCACAGCTCTTAAATCACGGTGATGATTCTTTACGCTCAACTTGTAACAGAACAACTTGTAATATCAGCGCAATTTAAATGGAGCGCAAACAATCACGAAAACCCTCACAAAATCATTTGTGCGCCACTTGTAATCTAGCCCTAAATGTATTTCATGAACCTCCCTCTAATTATGGGTGCCACCGTTTTGGAATGTTACACTGCAGGTATCTGAAGGATAGTTTTTACGCATATGCAAACGCATGTCAGTGAAAGCTAGATTTCAACATGGCGACACCCATGACTAGAGAGTGGCAGAGAATAACCTCAATACTATGCTTATAAACTGTATTCAGTGTGTTTAATATCCCTTTCACAAAAAGGCCCTTTTGTTATCCAAATAAGCTTCTATTAATCTAACCCATTAAGAGATATGCATTTCTAAGATTTCAGAGGAACCTGTTTATAGCAAAAGGAAGGGAGTGACTCTTTGTATAACATAACCAGTTTCTGCTACTGGTAGTCCATGTGAATACGTTTATACAATATGCACTAGTGGTAGCAAAATGTGCAGGCAACTCGAGGCGGAAAGGGAGGAGCTACGCCAGATCCGTGCTCTGCGTTCATTGTTGGGAGAACGCCAAGTCCACTCAAGCGCTGCCTGTGTGCCATAGGCTGGACACAAACCGACTCAGCCAGGAGACCTGCCCTACTAGCTTGGGTAGTAGGCAATGCTGTTTCGCCATCTGTTTTCCCAGAGACCCACTTGGTAGGATCATAGCCATCTGTCTTTCCGGCATTGTACAGCATAGAGATCCCCTACCGGAAAAGAGGACGAAGCAGCCAGGAAAAGATATGCCTTTAGTCCGGAAGAGCCCGGTTGGGCATATAGTTCCCAGGACCCCTGTGGCAAGCCGCAGTGACACGACTGGAAGAGGTCGAGGTTGTGAGTACCAACACAGGATGAGGATTTAATCAATATCACTTTATCTTTCTGTATTCAATACTTGTGCATTCGTGAATTTTGATATTTAATTTGGCTAGTTCTGTGTTTTTCAAATTTAATACAAGTAAGTTTAGTTAAATCACTTGGTATGTGACAGTGAGATGAATCTGTAAAGTATTTGTGAAAACTGTATAACAAAAGTGTATAAAAGAGAGTATAAAAGGAAAAATTGTGTGAAAGGTAACTTGAGTGGTGAAAAAATATAATCAAGTGTTGAAATAAATATTTTATCGGTGTATTCTAGATGTATAGACGTTGTGGCAGTTGAATTTATCTGTATCTAATTGGGTACTGTGCATTAATAATTTTCCTAGTGATGATTCTGTGCTTAATGAACTATCAATGTTAAAGGATATAATGTGATTCCCTAAGCTGAAACTCTTTAAATTATTATATAAGTCTATACTTACAAATTTGGAGACTTTTGACAAATTATAAATATAATTATAATTACAACATTTATTGAAGAGAAATGTTATATAAAAAACAATAGGTCTTCAGGCTATTCCATGCTATGTATTTATATGGAAAAGGATAAGTTAAAATACATTTAAAACACTTTATAAAATGACACCGGTGTCAAAAAAATCTTATAAAATAATCAAATAGCCTGCATATTACTTTTCAGTGTTCAATGAGGTTATTATAGGATTTTGGCCATGAAAACACACAATAGTATTGAAATTTACAGATATATATACAGGGAGTGCAGAATTATTAGGCAAGTTTTATTTTTGAGGATTAATGTTATTATTGAACAACAACCATGTTCTCAATGAACCCAAAAAACTCATTAATATCAAAGCTGAATATTTTTGGAAGTAGTTTTTAGTTTGTTTTTAGTTTTAGCTATTTTAGGGGGATATCTGTATGTGCAGGTGACTATTACTGTGCATAATTATTAGGCAACTTAACAAAAAAACAAATATATACCCATTTCAATTATTTATTTTTACCAGTGAAACCAATATAACATCTCAACATTCACAAATATACATTTCTGACATTCAAAAACAAAACAAAAACAAATCAGTGACCAATATAGCCACCTTTCTTTGCAAGGACACTCAAAAGCCTGCCATCCATGGATTCTGTCAGTGTTTTGATCTGTTCACCATCAACATTGCGTGCAGCAGCAACCACAGCCTCCTAGACACTGTTCAGAGAGGTGTACTGTTTTCCCTCCTTGTAAATCTCACATTTGATGATGGACCACAGGTTCTCAATGGGGTTCAGATCAGGTGAACAAGGAGGCCATGTCATTAGATTTTCTTCTTTTATACCCTTTCTTGCCAGCCACGCTGTGGAGTACTTGGACGCGTGTGATGGAGCATTGTCCTGCATGAAAATCATGTTTTTCTTGAAGGATGCAGACTTCTTCCTGTACCACTGCTTGAAGAAGGTGTCTTCCAGAAACTGGCAGTAGGACTGGGAGTTGAGCTTGACTCCATCCTCAACCCGAAAAGGCCCCACAAGCTCATCTTTGATGATACCAGCCCAAACCAGTACTCTACCTCCACCTTGCTGGCGTCTGAGTAGGACTGGAGCTCTCTGCCCTTTACCAATCCAGCCACGGGCCCATCCATCTGGCCCATCAAGACTCACTCTCATTTCATCAGTCCATAAAACCTTAGAAAAATCAGTCTTGAGATATTTCTTGGCCCAGTCTTGACGTTTCAGCTTGTGTGTCTTGTTCAGTGGTGGTCGTCTTTCAGCCTTTCTTACCTTGGCCATGTCTCTGAGTATTGCACACCTTGTGCTTTTGGGCACTCCAGTGATGTTGCAGCTCTGAAATATGGCCAAACTGGTGGCAAGTGGCATCTTGGCAGCTGCACGCTTGACTTTTCTCAGTTCATGGGCAGTTATTTTGCGCCTTGGTTTTTCCACACGCTTCTTGCGACCCTGTTGACTATTTTGAATGAAACGCTTGATTGTTCGATGATCACGCTTCAGAAGCTTTGCAATTTTAAGAGTGCTGCATCCCTCTGCAAGATATCTCACTATTTTTGACTTTTCTGAGCCTGTCAAGTCCTTCTTTTGACCCATTTTGCCAAAGGAAAGGAAGTTGCCTAATAATTATGCACACCTGATATAGGGTGTTGATGTCATTAGACCACACCCCTTCTCATTACAGAGATGCACATCACCTAATATGCTTAATTGGTAGTAGGCTTTCGAGCCTATACAGCTTGGAGTAAGACAACATGCATAAAGAGGATGATGTGGTCAAAATACTCATTTGCCTAATAATTCTGCACTCCCTGTATGTATATATATATATATATATATATATATATATATTACTGCTCAATCTATGTGTAAAACCCCAGTACTGCTCAATCTATGTGTAAAACCCCAGTTGGGTCACATACAGGGATTATGTAGCCAGTAGAATAAATACAAACACCAACGGCTAGATTACGAGTCTTGCGTTAGGCTTAAAAAGCAGCGTTGGCCGGTCCCAGTGCTGCTTTTTAACGCCCGCTGGTATTACGAGTCTTGAAGGTGCAGGCGTACCGCTCACTTTTTTGGCCAGACTCGGAAATACCACAAATCCACTTACGTCAATTGTGTATCCTCTTTTCTCAATGGGACTTGCATAGCACCGGTATTACGAGTCTGCCAAAAAGTGAGCGGTAGACCCTCTCCTGTCAACACTGGTACCGCATTTTAAAGTCAGTAGTTAAGAGTTTTACACTACAACGCCGTAGCATAAAACTCTTAACTAAAGTGCTAAAAAGTACACTAACACCCATAAACTACCTTTTAACCCCTAAACCGAGGCCCCCCCACATCTCAAGCAGTTAAAAAAAAATTAACCCTTAATCTGCCGAACCGGACATCGCCACCACTATAATAAATATATTAACCCCTAAACCGCCACACTCACGCCTCGCAAACACTAGTTAAATATTATTAACCTCTAATCTGCCGCCCCTAACATCGCCGCCACCTACCTACATTTATTAACCCCTAATCTGCTGCCCCCAATGTCGCCGCCACTATATTAAAGTTATTAACCTCTAAATCTAAGTCTAACAATAACCCTAACCCCCCCTAACTTAAATATAATTTAAATAAATATAAATAAAATTCCTATCATTAACTAAATTATTCCTATTTAAAACTAAATACTTACCTAGAAAATAAACCCTAAGCTAGCTACAATATAACTAATAATTACATAGTATCTAGCTTAGGGTTTATTTTTATTTTACAGGCAAGTTTGTATTTATTTTATCTAGGTAGAATAGTTATTAAATAGTTATTAACTATTTAATAAACTACCTAGCTAAAATAAAGACAAAAGTACCTGTAAAATAAAACCTAACCTAAGTTACAATTACACCTAACACTACCACTATAATTAAATTAATTCCCTAAATTAAATACAATTATCTAAAGTACAAAACCCCCCCACTAAATTACAGAAAATAATAAACAAATTACAAGATTTTTAAACTAATTACACCTTATCTAATCCCCCTAACTAAATAAAAAAGCCCCCCCAAAATAAAAAAGCCCTACCCTACACTAAATTACAAATAGCCCTTAAAAGGGCCTTTTGCAGGGCATTGCCCCAAAGTAATCAGCTCTTTTACCTGTAAAAAAAAGTACAAATCCCCCCCCCCAACATTAAAACCCACCACCCACACAACCAACCCTACTCTAAAACCCACCCAATCCCCCATTAAAAAAACCTAACACTAACCCCTTGAAGATCCCCCTACCGGGAGACGTCTTCACCCAACTGGGCAGAAGTGGTCCTCCAGACGGGCAGAAGTCTTCAACCAAGCCGGGCAGAAGTCTTCATCCAAGCCGGGCAGAAGTGGTCCTCCAGACGGGCAGAAGTCTTCATCCAGACGGCATCTTCTATCTTCATCCATCCGGCGCAGAGCGGGTCCAGCTTCAAGACATCCGATGCGGAGCATCCTCTTCTTTCCACGGCTATGACTGAATGAAGGTTCCTTTAAATTACGTCATCCAAGATGGCGTCCCTTCAATTCGGATTGGCTGATATAATTCTATCAGCCAATCGGAATTAAGGTAGAAAAAATCCTATTGGCTGATGCAATCAGCCAATAAGATTGAGCTGGCATTCTATTGGCTGATTGGAACAGCCAATAGAATGCCAGCTCAATCCTATTGGCTGATTGGCCAATAGGATTTTTCCTACCCTAATTCCGATTGGCTGATAGAATTCAGAGATCAGCCAATCGGAATTGAATAGTAGGGGTTAATACACCGAGGTTATAATTGTTAAGTGCCGGAGTTCTTGGCCTGGAAAAAAGGAATAAAAAAGGGAAGAGAGTCACTGACAGGCTGTGAAGGTATATGGAGCAAGACACACATCTCTGTGCTGAGGCTAATTGTAAAGTACACAGTTGAAGGATAACCGAGTGTGTTTTAATACCCTAGTATTTCTGTTGTGCTACCTCTATGTGAGGAATATAACGGGTTATATAAGTAGCCATTTACTCAAACCCGGGTGACAAATGGAGATTTATGGGCCTGATATGATTTAAGAAACCTTGTCTTCCACTCATAACAACACGTAAGTGGATTAAAAATTGGAGAAGGGGCTACATAGGCATTCAGTAGTCCGAAGTGCAAGAAGTCCCACGAGCAAGGCTTCCCAGTTGAAATCAAAGCTTTTTTCCTGTGGTGTGTGTTGGGAAATAAGCAGTGCAGGCAAGACCTTGATTATTCAATTTGGCACTGTCTAAAAGTCAAGATTTGCTAATACAGACTATCAGGTGTCACACTGACTCTGGCAAAACAGTCACTGACTGAAAGCATCTGAACTATCTAGTGCAAGCCAAACAAAGAGACCCTAGATCGTTCTGTAGTGGGGACATTTACTGTACGCTGTATGGATAATGCTCTACATGTTTACTATTAGGGGCTAAGTAAGACTAAATTTCTCAGGAGAGCACCCCTGCTTTGGGGGTTCTTTTTCTGTTCTTGTTTTATTTTCCCCGTTTTCTTTCTTTTCTTTTTTGATTTATTTGTCACGAGATTGTGGTGCACTTCACTTGTTGACTTACCATTTACAAACAACACTCTGTTATAATAAGTGGTGTTACAGGGACACTGCTTAATGTGCTATCTAGCTGAGATACTGGTTGTGTTCTGTGTCTCACTATTGACGCTGTTTTGTTGGTATTCTGTGTTACATTTTTTCCTTTTTTGCTATTTCCTTTAAAAGTTTGTAGTGCCCATCACGTAGCACAGGTCCACACCCATTACTTAATAAAAAATAAAAAAAATGCACATGTGTATAGATATATACACAAAGATATACACTTAGACATCAAGGGGACAAATTATCATTGTGCGAGCGGACATGATCCGATATTGCGGATCATGTCCGCTTCACATCGATAAATGCTAAAAGCATACACTATCAGCATTTATCATTTCACCAGCAGTTCTTGTAAACTGCTGGTGCAATACCACCCCCGGCCGCTAGCAGGGGTTGTTAATCAACCCGATTGTATTCATAACTTGTGTTTCCGGAGAACCTAAAGGCTCGCCAGAAACACGGGGCATCAAACTCCATACGAGCTTGATAAATATGCTCCTTAGACTGTAAAGTTCACATGTACACTTGTGACGGTATTTTACCTGCGGACTTAATTAAGGATACTAGAAAATTTTGAGGTCTCTATCACTGGAGCTGAGGATATAGACCTATAGAGAAATATATAAATAATTCAATAAATAAATCACCAGGAATGCCCTCTAAACAAAAAGATAAAATAACAAAAAACATTGCAGAGGCCATGCCAGATGATATTACAGAACACAATGCAAGTATTCACTCAGCAGAATCTCAGAATTCACTTAAACAAATTACAGATATGATATTTATTAAGAAAAGATTTGTTACTTATATCAACTGAGATTAGACAATTTTCCCCTAGAGTAGAGGAAGCAGAAAACAGAATCTCAGATTTAGAGGACCGCACTAACACCCAAGAAGTAGTTAGAAAAAAACAAAGGGATAAAATGAACAGGTTGCAGAATAAGATTGAGGAAATGGAAGATAGGGCCAATACTAATTTTTCAAGATTTTTCAATGGAAACATCTGACAAGAGAAGGTAAATGACGCCCATATGCACGCAACTTATTCAAAAGGGCATTTAGACTACTGTTCTCTACGCAGCTAAATTACGAGTGTTTCATAATTCAGAAGTATTGTTGTTTGAAAAAAGCATAGAAGCAAATAAATTCTTGCAGCAACTGGATATAGAACAGTAAAATGTTATCCAAAAAGACTGTGTCTAACTTTTCCTGGTCTTTAGTTTTTCGCTTTTTTTCTTTTGTTTTTTGTTTTTCTGTCCTCAGTGAACTAGAAAAGTAGACTGACTAGAAGATGTTGGTTAAAGAATGTAAGATTGAAGTCTGATTGGAAGAAGGCTCTAGATTCTAGTAGTAAAAATTTACAAGATGAGATTACGGCAACAATTAAACAAAAGAGACAAAATATCTTTAGTGTGTAAGGTGCTGTTTTTAAGATGGCTAGGTTTGCTGATAGTCAGTGTCTGTTTTTTTTATCTTTTTATTGCAGTAAAAATGATCTTAAGAATGTGATAAAACTTCAGGAGAGTGTTGGAGGTATTTTCTTTTTTCCTCTCCCCATGCACTTGGCCCAACCCCCCTGCCTCAACTTGGCTTTGAAGTTGGTAGATTGGTTACTCAGGATATAAATGTTTAAAGGAATGTTAAATCTTGTTTTCTGGAATGTGGGAGGAATCACCTCCCCGATTAAAAGGAAAAGAGTTATTTCATATCTTCAAAAATTACCCCTAGATATAGCATTTATACAAGAGACCCACCTAAATGAGCAGGAATTGAAAAAATTTAAATTGAATTGGGTGGGGGAGGTCATCGCCACTCCATGTGGATAACAAAGATGGTTTTATACGATTTTTTTTTTTTTTGCTTAATAATAATGTCAGGTGACCAGGCGTCACTCGAGATATATAAAAATTGTTTTTTGTTGCAGTATATAATGTTGGGTATTAAGAATCTGTTATTTTCGCTGCAGTTTTTCTCTAACAAACTGTAAATGTACTTTTTTATTTTGTAAATTGATTTCTGTAATTCCAATAAAAAATAACAAGAAAAATAAACATTTTACAGAAAAAATGTGCAAGCAACCCAGTGGGAGTGTCATAATATTCAATGTGATTGAGCCAGAATCAAAACAATATGGCACACTCAAATACACACCTAATTTTGTCAAGAGAATTTTTATAAAACTAGCATTACATATGTGCAAAACAAACACTGCTTCAGACAAATAATTCATAAAGAGATATATACATTACCTCCCCACTTCCTGAGGGAGTAATAATTTGACATAAGGACTGAAGTGTTATATACCCACAAGCCAAAAAATCAGCTTTAAATTAAACTATCAATAGTAGCTATACATTATGCTGGATGGGAGACTGATCTCATTGCTAAATTGACTTGTACTATTAGTAACACAATGAAATAGTAATTATGGTTAATATTTTTCTCCTAAACTTTTCTTCCACTCTGAGTAAAACATTAATTTGACTAAGTGCTACATTTAATTGTTGGGAACAGTAACCCTTTTGCATCCTTGTAATATATTCCTGGTTTTCCCTTGAGCAAATGTACTGATTGTTTCATATGTGTTTGCTAACACTGTTATATTAATATACTTTTAACCTCTGTGATTACCTTGTATCTAAGCCTCTGCAGACTGCCCCCTTAATGCAGTTCTCATGAAAGACATGCATTTTAGCCAATTAGTGCTGATTCATAATTAGCACAATGTTATAGTGAACTATCACTGTCTAACTGTGAAAAACTGTCAAAATGCTAAGGTGACCTTCAAGGGCTTAGAAATTAGCATATGAGCCTACCTGGATTTAGCTTTCAACAAAGAATACCAAGAGAAAAAAGCAAAAGTGATGATGAAAGTAAATTGGAAGTTTTATGGAATTGCATGTTCTATCTGAATCATGAAAGTTTAATTTTGACTAGACTGTCCCTTTAAGTGTATTTGAAAGAAAGTTCTCTAAATAGTTAACCTGATAATACCAAAGCTATACAATTATTTATTTTGCTATCTAGATTCCTACATTGTTCCTCCAACAGACAAAATGTGCATAACTAAAACTTTTGAAATGTTTACATAAACATTCCCCTAAGTTAAAATTAAACCAATAAAATGTTCCCCTAGTGCGATGCAGTAGCAAACAGTTCCTCGGCTAAGAGCCAATCTCAGTCCATTAGCTTCGTTTTGTATGCATGATCATTCCCTGTTTTTATGGACTTCCACAGCTGATGTACGTTTCATTCAAGGTCACGGATTTATTCAAGAGAACAACTTAACTTGCATGAACACCTTCATATAATCCAGAGAGTATATTGATTTCCCTCTTTTAACCCTTTGAGTGCTAATGACGGCTCTGAGCCGTCATGAGCACTCTCCCACCTTGAGGGAGATCTGGGGGCTCCTTACTGATCCTACCCCGGCGATCGTGCCTGTAGAGTGACAGGCATCGCCGGGGCTTCAGGTGATTCGCAGTGACGTCACGCGCAATTGCGCGATGACGTCACCGCGCAACTTTATTTATACTTAACAATTGTTAAGTATAGGAGGAGGGGGCATGCTGCTTAGAAGCCTGTATCTCTGGCATCTAAGCAGCTACAGACCCCCAAAACCCATTGTTTGAAAGGTAATCGCCTAACCTTTCCAACAGTGTAAGTCTTGGGGGTCTGAAAAAAAAATTAAAAAGTTTAAAAAAAAGTTTTCAAACATTTCAATAATAATAATAATAATAATTAAAAAAAATATTAGCACCCAGGTGGGAAATGGCTCAGCAGCCAAAGGGTTAAAAGGATATGAAACTCAATTTTTTTTCTTTAATAATTCAGATAGAGAATACATTTTAGACAACTTCCTATATTACTTCTATTATCAATTTTGCGTCATTCTCTTAGTATCCTTTATTGAAGGAGCAGCAATGTAGTACTGGGAGCTAACTGAACACACAATGACAAGAGGCATATATGTGTAGCTACCAATCAGCAGCTAGCTCCTAGCTCCTGAGCCTTACTAGCTTTGCTTTTCAATTAAGGATACCAAGAGAAAAAAGCAAATTAAACAATAAAAGTAAATTGGAAAGTTGTGTAAAATGAGCTCTATTTGAATCTTGAAATACATTTTTTTGGGTTTCATATTATTTTAATGTAACTCTGCATTTTTCCACCATAACATTTTAAACTTGTTTATAACATCATGTATTCTATGGTAGGATACAAAGAGATTAAAGTATATAAACTTGTTGTAATGACATCACAAGGTACTGTCCACATGAGAAACGACATAATTATAGGCATTCATGATGGCTTCCTATCAAAGCGCAGCAGAGACCTATCACAATGGCAACATGTTTTATTTTTCTGGGGAGTTTTTGTTTGTTTTTAAAGGGACATACAGCCCAATGTTTTTTTTGTGATTCAGACAGAACATACAATTTTAGACAACTTTCCATTTTACTTCTATTATCACATTTTCTTAGTTCTCTTGTTATCCTTTGTTGAAAAGCAGGAATATGAGCTCAGGAGTATGCATGTGTCTGCAGCATGATGTGGCAGCAGTTTTGCAACAATGTTATACATTAGGAAGAGCACTAGATGGCAGCACTATTTCCTGTCATGTAGTGCTGCAGACATGTGCACCCTACCTATCTATATATCTCTTTAACAAAGAATAACATGAGAACAATACAAATTTGATAATAGAAGTAAATTGAAATCTTTTTTTAAATTGTATTCTCTATCTGAATTATGAAAGAAAAATGTTGGGGTTCATGTCCCTTTAACAGCAAGAACAACTCAACTAGTTATGATGTGTACCTGTATACAGGGACTTGTCAGAGTCTATTTGCTAGTCAATGCAATGACACTGGTTGTTCATGAATTTTATTTTGCCCTTAAGGCCAGTAAATAGTACACAAGCTATTATATGACCAAGCAACATTTTAAAAATAGTTTTAAAGAAATCAAGCCTAGGATTGATAGTTTATATATAGACCTATGATTAAGCGCTAGAGCAGCACGAAACGCGTCAGTGAGCCACACCATGTATCCCTGCATGTTTGGCTTTTTTAACTTTTTTAAAAGAAATATAAATTTTTAACCCTAAACCCCTGAAGTGCAAGGATTTGTGTTTTCTTGAGTTTATATAAACACTCTCAGGTCAATTTAATAAAGCATGAATAGTTACTGTAATTAATTTGATGGGCTTCACATTTGTACCTGTAAAATTACATATAAAATATTAATAAAAATTATTAAAAATTTAAAAAAAGACTGTAAAATATATAGAAATATTCTATGGATTATTTATAATATTTTACAGTATGTTTATTAATTTTTAATAATTTATATAAATTTTTCTTAATATTGTATATGTAATATTTCAGTAACGTGCCTGTCAGTATATACCAGGGTTATAATACAATTTATTTGTTACAAACCTCCAATTAAAATGTACTGTATATTCGAAACAATTTAAATTAATATTTATTCCTAAATTCTTGAGATTAGTTCAATTTATAAACACACTGAAATATATTTATATAGAAAAGAGACTAGATTATGAATCGATTATGCACGCTTATGCTGTTATAATATTCTTTACAAAGATCAGAAAAGATATAAATTTAAATGTAACTTTACTCACAATGGATCGCATTAAAATACCACAATAAAATACCAGAGTATGGACCGTTAGCTTAACAGTATTTAGGTAAACAGTATAACAAAATTATTTTAATATCCAATTGATATGCCAATCTGAGCTGAAATAACCTCTTATTTATCCTCCATAAAATAAGTTTTAAAATATATCACAATAGCTGCAAATAACTTAATACACCAGAGAAATTTAACTGCAATAATAAGCCTGACTTAAAGATATAAAATACAAAAAACCTTTATCTAGCAAACAAGATTATCTAGCATTGAATATGACTGGTTCTAATTTACACAGGACTATGGATATAACTTAAAATACAAAGTGCCCTTTTAAATCACTAGCTTTAATTAAATTATAGCTATAGAATACCTTTAATTTAAATATAAAATTACGAAATAACCTTTTATACATTACCAGATAAAATTGAAGTTTACCTCATAAATTAAGAGAGGTATTTTGCAATATGGATGAAAATGTAGCCCAATTTCGCTTATAGTGACTGTGTCCCAAAAAGGCAGCAAGGTTATCAGTCAAAATTTTAGCAAGCAAAAGACCCCTTCTATCCCTTTGCATGAGGTTATATCACGTGATACACCCCACACCTTTTTATTCTAATCATTGGTGAATGTTTGGATACGAACCACGGAGCTTGTCCCTAATTGGCTACTGGGAAATGTCATTTTCAACAGCCAAATGCCTTTTGGCTGTAATACTGTACTTAGGCCATCGGGGGCAGCAGACATATACAAAGAGTTTCATTTTTAACACCGCTAACAGTAAATATAGATTCTTATATATTTTTAATATATATATTTAGTATATTCACTATTTCTTGATATTTATAAACCTGTCTGGTCAATATATATGTGTCCCATCTAATACAATTTAGCATGTATTTATAGCATGTATTTATAGAGACTAAACATGAGTATATTACGTCCCACAATATTTTAAAAGATACCTTCAAAGCTACACTCGATCATTATCCCATATTAATACAAATACAGAATATGGAGCATACATATCTCTTGCTAAGTGCACAAAACATATGACACAATGTATGGGACAATCACACATGCATTTTTCAGATGCCTGAAAAATAAAAAGAATAGGTTATTAAAATTTAAATAAATTGGACATTTTAAATTGAATGTATAGCTACTTATTAAATTCAGCAAATATTCATATTTACTGTTATACAAACAGACAATCTCATATCTGAGGCACATATTTAATGTTTGAAAACTATATATATGATTTGTCCAAACTTTGAATCCTTAAGACTTCTATGTTTTCAAAAATACATAGGTTAAGACATGTTAAAATCGTAACTCTCAGGCTTTCAACTTCCCATAGTAATATAAATATTGCATATCTGTATATCTCTTACTGAGTGTACCACTATACTCCTGGAAAAATCAGGAGATGTTATTTGTTTCATACATCTTTAAAATAAGGTTATATAGTTGTTCATTTAATTTATTACAAACTTGAAATGCATTTCTCAGATCCATGGATATATATATCTTATTTATACAGTCTGAGTATCAATTAAATCTTTGAGAATTATACAGTTCATATAGATGAATTTCTAACTTTTCTTTCCAAAACCAAGATTTAAATTCTTATATGCTTTCAGCAAAATATGTCTCTCTGTTTTCTCCTGCTATTTTCCATTGAGACGTACGTTTGAAATTCATGAGTTTGAACTCAGTATGGGGTACTTAACACCCAGATGATATGAGCTAAATCCTTTGAGAATGGTTGTATATTCTATAATCCTTACAGACAGACCGTCCGCTCCTCCAGATAGGCAAACTCTTTATACAGGCTTCCTTTGAAGTGATCTTTCTAAGATAATTTTGAAAACAATTCCTTTGATTAATTGGAACAAAGGCCTGCAATGTGTCCTCGATAAATGAGAGAGGGGGCTGTGTCACAAACAGCCTTACAAATCAATGAACCATTTGGTGTAGACAAATATATATATATATATATATATATATATATATATATATATATATATATATATATATATATAAATTAATAACACTCACAGATATCCTGACATGTCTTAAGAATCCTAAATTTTCATATGCTCTAAGCTGACCACATTAAAATCGAAATAGAGAAATGTGATGCGCAAAATGCATATTTTATATTCCTATGTTCTTCACATAGCAAATAATGTACTTTTTGCTATTAAATATATATTTCTGTATATATCTAATACATAAATACATATGTATACATATCTAGACATATATATAAGTGCATTGGAGCCCTTTATAGGCAATATTCATATTTAATAAAGGTTTTAACTATGGATTTAATGTAAATATTTCACATTCCAATGTTCTTCACATAGAGAAATACTATCACTACTATCAGGTATTATGTTCTAAGTAGTTTTAAATAGATTTCCATATATACTGTACATATATCTATACCTATATATAATTATTTATATATATATATATATATATATATATACATACATGGCCTTTGCGTTGTCTCAGACCTGTTTGTGAGAGTTCCTGTGTATTACCTGGCTGCCTGACCTCCTTCCTGGTTCCTGATCCCTGGCTTGTTCCTGACTCTGCTGTTTTCCTTGTTCCTGATTCCGGCTCGTCTGACTATTCGCTTTGGCTCCTGACTCGGCTCGTCTGGCTACCAGCTCTGGTTTTGATTCCTGACTTGTTATTTGATTTGTGGACTTTTTATTATTTTTTGCTATTAATATAGGTGTGATTATTTTTGCACTTCTCGTCTCAGTCTGATTCCTGGCACCCTGACAATAGAACATTTTAGCATTGAATCCTCGAACTGCAACTCATGCAGCTTTATATTCCACTGCAGCTAAGAAGGAGATTAAAAGACACTGGAAAAGAAATTCTGACAAAAACTGCTCTTCACTAACCAAACAAACAATAACAACAACCGGATAAACCATCTGCTAACCACATAATCTGCCTGGCTGAAATTATTGTTTGTGACATCTAAGGGATACTGACTATATACATATCCTCTGACTGGCTTGGGACACAACTACCTGTGAATTCACCTCTAAACCTATGTGCTGTCATTATACCTCATAACAGTGAGGACAGAAAATGTGAGTGTGATATATGTCTATTTTTTACTTTTATTGAATAAAACGGTATTACACTATCTTTGCTCTTTCTGTCTTTTTGGGTATACATCTGGACAAGAAAGTTCATACCAAGATAAGAAAACAAAGCTCCAAGAGGCAACAAGCACAGGAAGTTTCCTAAAGAGACCAGTACAAAGGGACTTGCATCTCGTTTTACTCCAAGAGGCAGCTGAACCATACAGATCATACTATCCAGGATTCACCAACCATCAGATACATCCTCCAATGCGGCAAACTTACCTCATATGATTGAGGTAACTTTTGGTAAGGGTATCTTATACACCTTCACTACACTTGGATCTCATCAGTTTGTTTCTCAATCTAAGGCCTAGATTTGGAGTTTGGCGGTAGATGGGCTGTTAACGCTACGCAGGCTTTTTTCTGGCCGCACCATAAAATTTACTCTGGTATCGAGAGTCCCAAAAAATGCTGCGTTAGGCTCCAAAAAAGGAGCGTAGAGCATTTTTACCGCAAATGCAACTCTCGATACCAGAGTTGCTTACGGACGCGGCCAGCCTCAAAAACGTGCTCGTGCACGATTCCCCCATAGGAAACAATGGGGCTGTTTGAGCTGAAAAAAAACCTAACACCTGCAAAAAAGCAGCGTTCAGCTCCTAACGCAGCCCCATTGTTTCCTATGGGGAAACACTTCCTACGTCTGCACCTAACACTCTAACATGTACCCCGAGTCTAAACACCCCTACCCTTACACTTATTAACCCCTATTCTGCTGCCCCCGCTATCGCTGACCCATGCATTATATTATTAACCCCTAATCTTCCGCTCCGTAAACCGCCGCTACTTACATTATCCCTATGTACCCCTAATCTGCTGCCCCTAACACCGCCGACCCCTGTATTATATTTATTAACCCCTAACCTGCCCCCCACAATGTCGCTGCCAGCTACCTACAATAATTAACCCCTAATCTGCCGACCGCAAAGCGCCGCCACCTACGTTATCCTTATGTACCCCTAATCTGCTGCCCCTAACACCGCCGACCCCTGTATTATATTTATTAACCCCTAATCTGCCCCCCTCAACGTCGCCGACACCTGCCTACACTTATTAACCCCTAATCTGCCCAGCGGACCTGAGCGCTACTATAATAAAGTTATTAACCCCTAATCCGCCTCACTAACCCTATCATAAATAGTATTAACCCCTAATCTGCCCTCCCTAACATCGCCGACACCTAACTTCAATTATTAACCCCTAATCTGACGACCGGAGCTCACCGCTATTCTAATAAATGTATTAACCCCTAAAGCTAAGTCTAACCCTAACACTAACACCCCCCTAAGTTAAATATAATTTTAATCTAACGAAATTAATTAACTCTTATTAAATAAATTATTCCTATTTAAAGCTAAATACTTACCTGTAAAATACATCCTAATATAGCTACAATATAAATTATAATTACATTGTAGCTATTTTAGGATTAATATTTATTTTACAGGCAACTTTGTAATTATTTTAACTAGGTACAATAGCTATTAAATAGTTAAGAACTATTTAATAGTTACCTAGTTAAAATAATAGCAAAATTACCTGTAAAATAAGTCCTAACCTAAGTTATAATTAAACCTAACACTACCCTATCAATAAATTAATTAAATAAAATACCTACAATTATCTACAATTAACCTAACACTACACTATCAATAAATAAATTAAATACAATTCCTACAAATAACTACAATTACATAAACTAACTAAAGTATAAAAAATAAAAAAGAACTAAGTTACAAAAAATAAAAAAATATTTACAAACATAAGAAAAATATTACAACAATTTTAAACTAATTACACCTACTCTAAGCCCCCTAATAAAATAACAAAGACCCCCAAAATAAAAAAATGCCCTACCCTATTCTAAATTAATAAATTTAAAAGCTCTTTTACCTTACCAGCCCTGAACAGGGCCCTTTGCGGGGCATGCCCCAAGAAAATCAGCTCTTTTGCCTGTAAAAAAAACATACAATACCCCCCCCCCAACATTACAACCCACCACCCACATACCCCTAATCTAACCCAAACCCCCCTTAAATAAACCTAACACTAAGCCCCTGAAGATCTTCCTACCTTGTCTTCACCTCACCGGGTATCACCGATCGGTCCTGGCTCCGATATCTTCATCCAACCCAAGCGGGGGCTAGACATCCACTGAAGAAGTCCAGAAGAGGGTCCAAAGTCTTCCTCCTATCCGGCAAGAAGAGGACATCCGGACCGGCAAACATCTTCATCCAAGCGGCATCTTCGATCTTCTTCCATCTGGTGCGGAGCGGGTCCATGTTGAAGCAGCCGACGCGGATCCATCCTCTTCTTCCGGCGTCTCCCGACGAATGACGGTTCCTTTAAGGGACGTCATCCAAGATGGCGTCCCTCGAATTCCGATTGGCTGATAGTATTCTATCAGCCAATCGGAATTAAGGTAGGAATATTCTGATTGGCTGATGGAATCAGCCAATCAGAATCAAGTTCAATCCGATTGGCTGATCCAATCAGCCAATCAGATTGAGCTCGCATTCTATTGGCTGATCGGAACAGCCAATAGAATGCGAGCTCAATCTGATTGGCTGATTGGATCAGCCAATCGGATTGAACTTGATTCTGATTGGCTGATTCCATCAGCCAATCAGAATATTCCTACCTTAATTCCGATTGGCTGATAGAATACTATCAGCCAATCGGAATTCGAGGGACGCCATCTTGGATGACGTCCCTTAAAGGAACCGTCATTCGTCGGGAGACGCCGGAAGAAGAGGATGGATCCGCGTCGGCTGCTTCAACATGGACCCGCTCCGCACCAGATGGAAGAAGATCGAAGATGCCCTTGGATGAAGATGTTTGCCGGTCCGGATGTCCTCTTCTTGCCGGATAGGAGGAAGACTTTGGACCCTCTTCTGGACTTCTTCAGTGGATGTCTAGCCCCCGCTTGGGTTGGATGAAGATATCGGAGCCAGGGCCGATCGGTGATACCCGGTGAGGTGAAGACAAGGTAGGAAGATCTTCAGGGGCTTAGTGTTAGGTTTATTTAAGGGGGGTTTGGGTTAGATTAGGGGTATGTGGGTGGTGGGTTGTAATGTTGGGGGGGGGTATTGTATGTTTTTTTTACAGGCAAAAGAGCTGATTTTCTTGGGGCATGCCCCGCAAAGGGCCCTGTTCAGGGCTGGTAAGGTAAAAGAGCTTTTAAATTTATTAATTTAGAATAGGGTAGGGCATTTTTTTATTTTGGGGTCTTTGTTATTTTATTAGGGGGCTTAGAGTAGGTGTAATTAGTTTAAAATTGTTGTAATATTTTTCTTATGTTTGTAAATATTTTTTTATTTTTTGTAACTTAGTTCTTTTTTATTTTTTGTACTTTAGTTAGTTTATGTAATTGTAGTTATTTGTAGAAATTGTATTTAATTTATTTATTGATAGTGTAGTGTTAGGTTTTATTGTAGGTAATTGTAGGTATTTTATTTAATTAATTTATTGATAGGGTAGTGTTAGGTTTAATTATAACTTAGGTTAGGACTTATTTTACAGGTAATTTTGTTATTATTTTAACTAAGTAACTATTAAATAGTTCTTAACTATATAATAGCTATTGTACCTAGTTAAAATAATTACCAAGTTGCCTGTAAAATAAATATTAATCCTAAAATAGCTACAATGTAATTATTATTTATATTGTAGCTATATTAGGATTTATTTTACAGGTAAGTATTTAGCTTTAAATAGGAATAATTTATTTAATAAGAGTTAATTAATTTAGTTAGATTAAAATTATATTTAACTTAGGGGGGTGTTTTATTAGGGTTAGACTTAGCTTTGGGGGTTAATACATTTATTAGAATAGCGGTGAGCTCCGGTCGTCAGATTAGGGGTTAATAATTGAAGTTAGGTGTCGGCGATGTTAGGGAGGGCAGATTAGGGGTTAATACTATTTATGATAGGGTTAGTGAGGCGGATTAGGGGTTAATAACTTTATTATAGTAGCGCTCAGGTCCGCTGGGCAGATTAGGGGTTAATAAGTGTAGGCAGGTGTCGGCGACGTTGTGGGGGGCAGGTTAGGGGTTAATAAATATAATATAGGGGTCGGCGGTGTTAGGGGCAGCAGTTTAGGGGTACATAAGGATAACGTAGGTGGCGGTCGGCAGATTAGGGGTTAAAAAAATTTAATCGAGTTGCGGCGATGTGGGGGGACCTCAGTTTAGGGGTACATAGGTAGTTTATGGGTGTTAGTGTACTTTAGGGTACAGTAGTTAAGAGCTTTATGAACCGGCGTTAGCCCAGAAAGCTCTTAACTCCTGCTTTTTTTCGGCGGCTGGAGTTTTGTCGTTAGAGTTCTAACTCTCACTTCAGAAACGACTCTAAATACCGGAGTTAGGAAGATCCCATTGAAAAGATAGGATACGCAATTGACGTAAGGGGATCTGCGGTATGGAAAAGTCACGGCTGAAAAGTGAGCGTTAGACCCTTTAATCACTGACTGCAAATACCGGCGGTAGCCTAAAACCAGCGTTAGGAGCCTCTAACGCTGGTTTTCACGGCTAACGCCAAACTCCAAATCTAGGCCTAAGACTTTTATATATATATATATATATATATATATATATATATATATATATATATATATATATATATATATATATACTAATATACACTTATTTATATATGGCTTACCTTCGCTCCTGAGACTCAAATATATACTGTATTTAGGAATATCTATAAGCGCTGTTTACCCTTTGTTTCATATATACATACAGATATATATATTTTACAAACAAACATCAGATATACAGGTGTATCTCAGAGATATTGCGGGTTCAGTTCCAGACCACTGCATAAAGCAATAAAGTGAGTCACAGTATTTATTTTTTTGTTTCCCATTGCATATAAAAGTTATGTTTAAACTATACTGCAGTTTTTTAAGTGTGCAATAACATTATGTGTAAAAAACAGAATTTATGCTTACCTGATAAATTACTTTCTCTTACGGTGTATCCAGTCCATGGATTCATCCTTATTTGTGGGATATTCTCATTCCCTACAGGAAGTGGCAAAGAGAGCACACAGCAGAGCTGTCCATATAGCTCCCCTCATTCGACCGACAGTTAGGAGAAAAAGGAGAAACCATAGGGTGCAGTGGTGACTGTAGTTTTACAAAATTAAATTTGAACCTGACTTAATTGCCAGGGCGGGCCGTGGACTGGATACACCGTAAGAGAAAGTAATTTATCAGGTAAGCATAAATTCTGTTTTCTCTTACATGGTGTATCCAGTCCACGGAACAAGTCAGGTAACCTAAACGGAAGGTACCACTGCTTGCAAAACCTTTCTCCCAAAAATAGCCTCAGAAGAAGCAAAAGTATTGAATTTGTAAAATTTGGCAAATGTATGCAGTGAAGACCAAGTCGCTGCCTTACAATTCTATTCAACAGAAGCCTCATTCTTGAAAGCCCATGTGGAAGCCACAGCTCTAGTGGAATGAGCTGTAATTCATTCAGGAGGCTGTTGTCCAGCAGTCTCATAAGCCAATCGGATGATGCTTTTCAGCCAGAAGGAAAGAGAGGTAGCAGTCGCTTTCTGACCTCTCCTCTTACCAGAATAGACAACAAACAAAGATGATGTTTGTCTGAAATCTTTAGTTGCCTTTAAATAGAATTTTAAAGCACGAACCACATCAAGATTGTGTAACAGTCGTTCCTTCTTAGAAACTGGATTAGGACACAGAGAAGGAACAATAATGTCCTGGTTAATATTCTTATTAGAAACAACTTTTGGAAGGAAACCAGGTTTGGTACGCAAAACAACCTTATCTGCATGGAATATCAGATAGGGTGAATTACACTGCAAAGCAGACAATTCAGAAACTCTTCGAGCAGAAGAAATAGCTACCAAAAACAAAACTTTCCAAGATAATAACTTAATATCTATGGAATGTAAAGGTTCAAACGGAACCCCTTGAAGAACTGAAAGAACTAAATTTAGACTCCATGGAGGAGCCACAGGTTTGTAAACAGGCTTGATTCTAACTAAGGCCTGAGCAAACGCCTGAACGTCTGGTACAGCTGCCAGACGCTTGTGTAACAGGATAGACAGAGCAGATATCTGTCCCTATAAGGAACTAGCTGACAAACCTTTCTCCAATCCTTCTTGGAGAAAAGACAATATCCTTGGAATCCTAACCTTACTCCACGAGTAACCCTTGGATTCACACCAACAAAGATATTTCCGCCATATCTTATGGTAAATTTTTCCTGGTGAAATTTTTTGGCCTGGATCAGAGTATCTATAACTGATTCAGAGAACCCACGCTTAGCTAGAATTAAGCGTTCAATCTCCAAGCAGTCAGTTGCAGAGAAACTAGATTTGGATGCTTGAATGGACCTTGAATTAGAAGATCCTGTCTCGATGGCAGTTTCCATGGTGGAGCCGATGACACTAGGTCTGCATACCAAGTCCTGCGTGGCCACGCAGGCGCTATCAGAATTACCGAAGCCTTCTCCTGTTTGATTCTGGCTACTAGCCGAGGGAGAAGAGGAAAAGGTGGAAAGACATAAGCTAGACTGAATGACCAAGGCGCTACTAAAGCATCTATCAATTCCGCCTTGGGATCCCTGGATCTGGATCCGTAAAGGGGAAGTTTGGTGTTCTGACGGGACGCCATCAGATCCAATTCTGGAATGCCCCATAGCTGGGTCAGCTGAGCAAAAACCTCCGGGTGGAGTTCCCACTCCCCCGGATGGAAAGTCTGACGACTCAGAAAATCTGCCTCCCAGTTGTCTACTCCTGGGATGTGAATTGCAGATAGATGGCAGGAGTGAACCTCCACCCATTTGATGATCTTGGTTACTTCCTTCATCGCTAGGGAACTCTTTGTTCCTCCCTGATGATTGATGTACGCTACAGTCGTGATGTTGTCCGACTGAAATCTGATGAATTTGGCCTCCGCTAGTTGAGGCCATGCCTGGAGCGTATTGAATATCGCTCTCAGTTCCAAAATGTTTATCGGGAGAAGAGATTCTTCCCGAGACCATAGACCCTGAGCTTTCAGGGAGTCCCAGACCGCACCCCAGCCTAACAGACTGGCATCGGTCATGACAATGATCCACTCCGGTCTGCGGAAAACTCATTCCCTGAGACAGGTGATCCTGAGACAACCACCAGAGAAGAGAGTCTCTGGTTTTCTGGTCCATTTGTATTTGAGGAGACAAATCTGCATAATCCCCATTCCACTGTTTGAGCATGCACAGTTGCAGTGGTCTTAGTTGAATTCGGGCAAAAGGGACTATGTCCATTGCCGCAACCATTAAACCAATTACCTCCATGCACTGAGCCACAGAAGGCCGAGGAATGGAATGAAGAACTCAGCAAGTATTCAAAAGTTTTGACTTCCTGACCTCTGTCAGAAAGATTTTCATTCCTACCGAGTCTATTAGTGTTCCCAGGAAGGGAACCCTTGTGAGCGGGGACAGAGAACTTTTTTCTACGTTCACCTTCCACCCGTGAGACCTTAGAAAGGCCAGAACAATGTCCGTATGAGCCTTGGCTCTGTGAAAAGACGACGCCTGTATTAAGATGTCGTCTAGGTAAGGTGCTACTGCAATGCCCCGCGGTCTTAGTACCACTAGAAGGGACCCTAGCACCTTTGCGAAAATTCTGGGAGCGGTGGCCAACCCGAAAGGAAGGGCCACAAACTGGTAATGCGTGTCCAGAAAGGCGAACCTTAGGAACTGATGATGATCTTTGTGGATAGGAATATGTAGGTACGCATCCTTTAGATCCACGGTAGTCATATATTGACCTTCCTGGATCATCGGCAAGATTGTCTGAATGGTTTCCATTTTGAAAGATGGAACTCTGAGGAATTTGTTTAGAATTTTTAGATCCAGGATTGGCCTGAAAGTTCCTTCCTTTTTAGGAACTACAAACAGGTTTGAGTAAAAGCCCAGTCCTTGTTCTGCAATTGGAACTGGGTGTATCACTCCCATCTTTAGAAGATCTTCTACACAGCGTAAGAACACCTGTTTCTTTGTCCGGTCTGAAGACAAACGAGAAATGTGGAACCTTCCCCTTGGAGGAAAGTCCTTGAATTCTAGAAGATACCCCTGAGCAACAATTTCTAATGCCCAGGGATCTGGAACATCTCTTCTCTTGCCCAAGCCTGAGCAAAGAGAGAAAGTCTGCCCCCTACTAGATCCGGTCCCGGATCGGGGGCTACCCCTTCATGCTGTCTTGGCAGCAGGCGTAGGCTTCTTGGCCTGTTTACCCTTATTCCAGCCCTGCAAGGGTTTCCAGGTTGCTTTGGGCTGAGAAGCGTTACCCTCTTGCTTTGCGGCAGCAGAGGTTGAAGCAGGTCCGCTCCTGAAGTTGCGAAAGGAGCGAAAATTAGCCTTGTTTTTGGCCTTAAACGGTCTATCCTGCGGGAGGGCATGACCCTTCCCCCCAGTGATATCCGCAATAATTTCTTTCAACTCGGGACCAAACAGGGTCTTTCCCTTGAAAGGAATGTTTAGTAACTTAGTTTTGGACGACACGTCAGCCGACCATGATTTGAGCCAAAGCGCTCTTCGCGCCATAATGGCAAAACCTGAATTTTTCGCCGCTTACTTAACTAATTGGAAAGCGGCATCAGTGATAAAAGAATTAGCCAGCTTTAGAGCGTGAATTCTATCCATGACTTTGTCATATGAAGTCTCCCTCTGGAGCGACTCCTCCAGCGCCTCAAACCAAAAGCCGCTGCAGTAGTTACAGGAATAATGCAGGCAATTGGTTGAAGAAGGAAACCTTGCTGAACAAACATTTTCTTCAGCAAACCTTCCAATATTTTATCCATAGGGTCTTTAAAAGCACAACTGTCTTCTATAGGTATAGTTGTACGCTTAGCAAGTGTTGAAACTGGTCCCTCTATCTTAGGGACCGTCTGCCATGCGTCCCGCCTGGGGTCATTTATGGGAAACATTTTCTTAAAGATAGGGGGGGGAACAAAAGGTACACCTGGTCTCTCCCACTCCCTAGTCACAATATCCGCCACCCTCTTCGGGATCGGAAACGCATCAGTGTATACAGGGACCTCTAAAAACCTGTCCATTTTACACAATTTTTCTGGGACCACCATGGGGTCACAATCATTCAGCGTAGCTAAAACCTCCTTAAGCAGGACGCGGAGGTGTTCCAGCTTAAATTTAAACGCTAAAGAATCTGAATCTGCCCGCTGAGAAATTTTTCCTGTGTCAGAAATTTCTCCCTCTGACAGACCATCCGTCACTGCCACTTCAGAGTATTGTGAGGGTACAACAGACAAATCATCCAAAGCTTCTGATTGCTCATCCTCTGTTCTTAAAACTGAGCTATCATGCTGTTTTGGAACAACTGGCAGTTTGGATAGAAATGCCACAAGGGAATTATCCATGACTGTTGCTAATTGTTGTAATGTAATAGGGCACAAAGCGCTAGAGGTACTAGGCAATGCTTGCGCGGGCGTAACTGGTGTCGACACATGGGGAGAGGAAGGAGGACTATCCTCATTACCTTCCGTCAAGGAATCATCTTGGGCTACATTTTTAAGTGTCACTGCATGGTCATTAAAATGTTTAGATACCTTAGCACACTTTAAACACAAATGCAACGGGGGTACCGCCATGGCTTTTAAACACATAGAACAAGGTCTATCTGTAGGCTCAGACATGTTAGACAGACTTAGATAGCACTCAAATACAGAAAAATACACTTTTTGAAAAAACGTTACTGTGCCTTTAAATAATAAAAAGCACACACTTTTTTACCAAATCTCAAAAAAAATCCGATCTTTATGAAATTTACACCATATGATCCTAATGCTTTGAAAAGATTGCACACCAAGCTTCAAGCCAATTAACCCCTTATTTCCCAAACCAGAGCAAATTGAAGCTGGCCACCAGTTTAACACACTACCTTCCTTGGGGATTAGTTTTGGAACGAAAATAAGCCTCCCTGTAGTCCTCCTGCAATCTCTGGATTCTACATGTGAAGCTGCATGAAGCTGTCTTGCAAAAGAACTAAACAATTGAGGCGCGAAAATTAGGCCCCCTCCATCTTCACTCCGGAGTTGTGGGGCCTTCCTAAGCCAAATTAGGTGTCTAAAATTATGCCAGGCGTATAAAACCCCTAAAAAGTGTTCCAAACATAATAAACACTTGTGCAAATGTCAGATTATAGTAAAAAATAATCGATTTTCCCCATAACAGTGTCCACCAGTGATTTAAGCCCTTTTAACTAAGCCATCCTTCTATACTGAGTCTCAGAATATGGCTTACCTTCCCACATGGGGATTTCTGTCAGTCTTCTAGCATTACCAAGTCTTGTTAGAAAAAAAGTGACTGAGCATACCTTATGCAGTTAAGCCTGCAAACTGTTTCCCCCAACTGAAGTTCTCCGGTACTCAACAGTCCTGTGTGGGAACAGCAATGGATTTTAGTTACAACATGCTAAAATCTTTTTCCTCTCAGCAGAAATCTTCATCACTTTCTGCCTCAGAGTAAATAGTACAAACCGGCACTATTTTAAAATAACAAACTCTTGATTGAAGAAATAAAAACTACAAATCTAACACCACATACTCTTTACCCTCCCGTGGAGATGCTACTTGTTAGAGCGGCAAAGAGAATGACTGGGGGGTCGGAGCCTGAGGGGAGCTATATGGACAGCTCTGCTGTGTGCTCTCTTTGCCACTTCCTGTAGGGAATGAGAATATCCCACAAGTAAGGATGAATCCGTGGACTGGATACACCATGTAAGAGAAAAAACCAATGTACATACCTTAATTAAAACATATTTTATTGCTAAAAAATGCTAACCATCATCTGAGCCTTCCGTGAGTTATAATCAGTTTTACTGGTGGTGTGTATATATAGGTGTGTATATATGTGTATTCATGTTTATTTATGTGTTTATATTTTTATAGGTTTTGGGAAAATGGGAGTCGATAAACTTGCTCGACACAGGGTTGCCACAAACCTTCAATATGTAAACAGAACAATATCTGCAAAGCGCAACAAAGCAAAGCTCAATAAAATGAGGTATGCCTGTATATAGAAATATGCATTTATGAATAAATATAATACATTGTGCTATGGGAAGAACATTGGAATGTGAAATATTAATATATCATTTTGGGTTAGCGTTGGCCAAAACATTTTACTTTTAGCTTGTAATACATATGATATCCGACATGTGCAAAGAAAGTTCATCTAGCAGAGTTAGAGTGTGAGCGATAGTTACTTCTCCACTCATAATATTGCCCAAGTAGGGGCATAAGGAGAAAATCTTGACTGAACTTGACCTAGTCTCTAAATTGTGATTCTCTAATGTCTTTGCCTGCTCTTTGCCTGAACTTGACCTTGTGTTTAGATCATGATTTTGTTCTTGAACTATCTGCCGGTAGGGATGGACGAATGTTTGAAAAATGAAACAAATTTTAACACATTAGTTTGTACAACATTCTAACATTCAATTAATGTAATAGTATTTCTAATGCTTTCTTTAAATGTAATATTTGATTAGAATGTTTCTAATACTTTAATTTGAATTATGAAATATTGGAATTCAAAAAATTCAAATAAATATATTTGCAATAGTATTTCTAATGCTCTCTTTAAATGTAATAATTGAATAATGCAATTTTTGACAAAGAAACATTCAAATTGATATATTTGTATGTATTATGTATCAATTTACTAAATTCCCTACCACAAGAACTATTGAACTTTTGAATAGCATTTGTTAAATCAAATGTTACATTAGAAATTTTGAATGTGGATTTTTAATCTAATTATGAACATTCAAAAATGAAAGTAACAATTAAAAATCAGAAATAGCTTTCGATTACTGAATTTTAATGGATTTTCTGTTGCCAATTCTGCTAGTCAATACTGCTTACAGAATACTCCTTTGATTGGTAACATCCTGGGTCTTACCCTCTGCACTGGGACAGTGTTTCTTCAGTAACTTCACAACCCAGGTCCTGTCCTGGACATATGATCTGACATGTTTGTTATGATATTGCATAAAAGCAATAAGAACAAACAGATGTCCTCAGAATAAAACTAAAATAAATCATATACATACAGTATATCATATTACAAACAATATACAACACTTGTGGTCATGTTTATTTATAATATCTTTGGCACCAAGATTCAGCACTTCTTTGTTAGTGATGTCGCAAACCTAAAATTTTCGGTTCGCGAACGGCGGACTTGAACTTCCGGAATTGTTCGCGAACCGTGCGAACCGCCATTGAATTCAATAGGCAGGCGAACTTTAAAACCTACAAGGACTCTTTCTGGCCACAATAGTGATGGAAAAGTTGTTTCAAGGGTACTAACACCTGGACTGTCGCATGCTGGAGGGGGATCCCTGGCAAAACTCCCATGGAAAATTACGTAGTTTATGCAGAGTCTGCTTTTAAGCCATAATGGGCCTAAATCAACTAACATTCCCAAAGTGGCTGTCTCAAAACATCCCGGACAGAAGATAGATTGATAGATAAGATAGATAGATATACATAGATTGATAGTTAGATAGAATCGATAGAAGAGAAATAGATAGATTTGTTAGATATATAATTACCCTAATAAAGTCTAATAATTAAACATGCGTTCTTGGACCCAACTAGGTTGTGTTAAGTAGTACTGTTCTTCGCACTTTCAGCCCTGTAACTCCCCCTATTGGTGGAGGTCTATATGGCGGTTATGATTACCCTGACAAAGTATAATAACAAGACAATTTTTGCAATACTGTTAAAAGAAATATGATTGCTGGCAATAATTGGCTAGGTGGGCCTGGCTCACAGCAGGCTGCAAAGCAGGAGGAAAGTGCAATTCAATGGCATCAGCAAACTGAGGATTCACAACAACTATTACCAAAAATTTTAATTTTTAATTACTAAGAATACTGTGACAACAAATATTATTGGTGTAAATATTTTTCAAGTAGGCCTGGCACACAGGCTTGGAAGGCAGTAGAAAAGTGCAATTCTAGGGCACGAGCAAACTGAGGATTAAGATCATCAACAATCAAGAATTTTTTAATTTTAATTAGTAACTATACTGTGACCAAAAATTATGATTGGTGTAAATAGTTGGCAAGACGGCCTGGCACAAAAGGCTGGCAGGCAGGAGGTAGATGCAATTCAAGGACACTAGGAGACTGATTACTGACAGTCAAAACAGTGATGATTGACAATTTTTGCAATACTGTTAAAAGAAATATGATTGCTGGCAATAATTGGCTAGGTGGGCACACAGCAGGCTGCAAGGCAGGAGGAAAGTGCAATTCAATGGCACCAGCAAACTGAGGATTCACAACAACTATTACCAAAAATTTTAATTTTTAATTATTAAGAATACTGTGGCAACAAATATGATTGGTGTAAATATTTTTCAAGTAGGCCTGGCACACAGGCTTGGAAGGCAGTAGAAAAGTGCAATTCTAGGGCACGAGCAAACTGAGGATTAAGATCATCAACAATCAAGAATTTTTTAATTTTAATTAGTAACTATACTGTGACCAAAAATTATGATTGGTGTAAATAGTTGGCAAGATGGCCTGGCACAAAAGGCTGGCAGGCAGGAGGTAGATGCAATTCAAGGACACTAGGAGACTGATTACTGACAGTCAAAACAGTGATGATTGACAATTTTTGCAATACTGTTAAAAGAAATATGATTGCTGGCAATAATTGGCTAGGTGGGCCTGGCTCACAGCAGGCTGCAAGGCAGGAGGAAAGTGCAATTCAATGGCACCAGCAAACTGAGGATTCACAACAACTATTACCAAAAATTTTAATTTTTAATTACTAAGAATACTGTGACAACAAATATGATTGGTGTAAATATTTTTCAAGTAGGCCTGGCACACAGGCTTGGAAGGCAGTAGAAAAGTGCAATTCTAGGGCACAAGCAAACTGAGGATTAAGATCATCAACAATCAAGAATTTTTTAATTTTAATTAGTAACTATACCGTGACCAAAAATTATGATTGGTGTAAATAATTGGCAAGACGGCCTGGCACAAAAGGCTGGCAGGCAGGAGGTAGATGCAATTCAAGGACACTAGGAGACTGATTACTGACAGTCAAAACAGTGATGATTGACAATTTTTGCAATACTGTTAAAAGAAATATGATTGCTGGCAATAATTGGCTAGGTGGGCCTGGCTCACAGCAGGCTGCAAGGCAGGAGGAAAGTGCAATTCAATGGCACCAGCAAACTGAGGATTCACAACAACTATTACCAAAAATTTTAATTTTTAATTACTAAGAATACTGTGACAACAAATATGATTGGTGTAAATATTTTTCAAGTAGGCCTGGATGCCTGGAACACAGGCTTGGAAGGCAGTAGAAAAGTGCAATTCTAGGGCACGAGCAAACTGAGGATTAAGATCATCAACAATCAAGAATGTTTTCATTTTAATTAGTAACTATACTGTGACCAAAAATTATGATTGGTGTAAATAGTTGGCAAGACGGCCTGGCACAAAAGGCTGGCAGGCAGGAGGTAGATGCAATTCAAGGACACTTGGAGAATGATTACTGACAGTCAAAACAGTGATGATTGACAATTTTTGCAATACTGTTAAAAGAAATATGATTGCTGGCAATAATTGGCTAGGTGGGCCTGGCTCACAGCAGGCTGCAAGGCAGGAGGAAAGTGCAATTCAATGGCACCAGCAAACTGAGGATTCGCAACAACTATTACCAAAAATTTAAATTTTTAATTATTAAGAATACTGTGACAACAAATATGATTGGTGTAAATATTTTTCAAGCAGGCCTGGCACACAGGCTTGGAAGGCAGTAGAAAAGTGCAATTCAAAGGCACGAGCAAACTGAGGATTAAGATCATCAACAATCAAGAATTTTTTAATTTTAATTAGTAACTATACTGTCTGTGACAACAATTATGATTGTTGTAAATAGTTGGCTAGACGGCCTGGCACAAAAGGCTGGCAGTGGCACGCAGGAGGTAAATGCAATTCAATGGCACTAGGAGACTGAATATTTGCAGTCCAAAAAATTATGATTTTTATTTTTTTATATACTGTTACAAGAATTATGATTGGTGCCACTAATTGGCTAGTTGGGCCTGGCACACAGGCTGGCAGATATGAGTCGTGGATGGTAGGTAGGGCAGCAATTTAACACAGTATGTTGTGTAAGTGACAAAAACACAGGCCTGATAGAAAAATAAGTAAGATTACACTAGCAAAATATTTTAAAATTTTAGAATTTAATATTAAAATTATGTTAAGAAGGGCAATGCACATATGACTCTATGAGTGGTCGCACTGGCTGGCTGCTACGTAGGGCAGCAATTAACAACAGTATGCTGTGTAAGTCAGATAGACAGTTAGACACAGGCCTGATAGAAAATAAAATTAGATTACACTAGCATAATGATTTAAAGACTTTTTTTGGGGAATTTAAAGAAAAAGGTTAAGCACATACATATGAGTCGTGGCTGATAGCCTTGGAAGGGCAGCTATTAAAAACAGTAGGCTCTGTAAGTCAGATACACACACGCCTGATAGAAAATACTATTAGATTACACTAGAAAAATGATTTAAATAATTTTTTGGGGGGGGAATTAAAAAAAGGTTAAACACATATGAGTCGTGGCTCATAGACTAGGGAGGGCAGCAAGTAAACACAGTAGGCTCTGTATGTCAGCAAAACACAAAGGCCGGATAGAAAATTATATTATATTACACTATCAAACAAATTTAAACTTTTTTTTTTTATATTTAAATTAAGGTGAAGAAGATATGAGTGCTGCCTGGCACAGACCAATTAACCAAAAGACTGAAAAAAAATGAGGTATATTAATGCTGAGTGAGCCTGACAGACACAGGCCTGATATTAAATGTAATTAGATTACACTAGCAAAAATTTTTTTTTTTTTTTTAAATGTAAAATAATGTTATAAACGGATATTAACACTGGTGGCTGGCACAGAGCAATGAACCAGAGTATATGCTGTGTGACACAGGCCTGATAGAAAATGAAAAAAAATTACACTAGCAAAATAATTAAATTTTTTGGTTAGTTAAATTTAAACTAATGTTGTTAGGGAGATATCAGTGGTGGCAGTAATCACAGCATATGCTGTGAGCCTTAAACACACAGCCTGAAAGCCAGGCAAATGCTAATAAAAAAAAAATGAAAAAAAAAAAACAGGGCTTTTTGGGGTGCTGTGCTTGCAGCAGAGATGAGTGGAGTCCTTCTGGACTGTAAATACACTAGCCTAGCTATGTTTTTCCTATTAATGTCAGGAGCAAAAACACAACACGTCCTCTCATTAAGAAAGCAAGGTCGTTATGAGTCTAAAATGGCGGATTCCGAGTAGCTGGGAGGGTCTGTGAGGGAGTGTCTGATGTTGATTGGCTCTAATGTGTCAGGCGGCTGTGACATAAAGGGTCAAAGTTTCCTCAATGATGACACATAGGGGCGGATCGAACATCGCCATGTGTTCGCCCACAAACGCGAACGCGAACAAGCTATGTTCGCTGTGAACCGTTTGTGGGCGAACAGTTCGGGACATCACTATTCTTTGTTAGATCCATGGCTACAAATATTGCTACATAGATAGTAGTGCTCGTGGCTCAATTGTAGATATTAATATTTTTTAGGAAAACATAAAATGCATTAAAACCTGTAATAGATAAAAAAAATATTTAAATGATTCATGCTCATGCAAATCTAGATTGGATTTTCAACAGTGTACAATGAACTTGAGGGACGATCTGGATGGAGTGTTGCTCTGGACCAAGGGTCACTAGGTTTGATAGCTCCAAAGAATGAGGGTGCATTATATGGGGTGCCTAAGTGGGAAGCCTTTAAAGGGACATTTAACACTTTGAGATGGTGATATAAAATGATACATTATATATATATATATATATATATATATATATATAAAATATATATACTTGCATTATTTATTTTGCCCCTTTTTCATGTAATTCCATTCTGAAATTGTGAGCTTTTAAATTCCTTTAAGAAATAGAAGTGCAGAACATTGGCTGCACACTCTAGTGACCTATTTATAACTGTCCCTAATGGGCCACAGCAGAGAAAGTAACAACTTATGGCATTGTTTTATAGACACTATAATTTTACTTATTTTGTCAATATTTAACCCCTTAGTGACCAGACCACTTTTCAATTTGTTGACCATCTGGGACCAAGGCTATTTTTGCATTTCTGTGATGTTTGTGTTTAACTGTAATTTTCCTCTTACTCATTTACTGTACCCACACATATTATATACCGTTTTTCTCGCCATTAAATGGAATTTCTAAAGATACCATTATTTTCATCATATCTTATAATTTACTATAAAAAAATTATAAAATATGAGGAAAAAATGGAAAACCCCCCACTTTTTCTAACTTTGAGCCCCAAAATCTCTTACAGATCTACAACCATCATAAAATACCAATGCTAAACAGTTTCTAAATTTTGTCTTGAGTTTAGAAATACCCAATGTTTACATGTTCTTTGCTTTTTTTGCAAGTTATAGGGCAATAAGTACAAGTAGCACTTTGCTATTTCAAAACAATGTTTTTTCAAAATTGGCGATAGTTACATTGTAACACCAATATCTGTCAGGAATCCCTGAATAACCCTTCAAATGTATATATTTTTTAAAAGAAGACAACCTAAGGTATTAAACTTGGGGTATTTTGACTTTTTTTCATGCAACCATTTTACCACCAATCTATGCCAAAGTTTGGGGGGGAAAAAATTTGATTTTTTCAAAAATAGCAATTTAAGAATACATTTACTGATAATGTTAAGGGTTACTGCCAAATAACACCCTAATATGTCTTCAGCAGCATCTCCTGGGTACAGTGATACCACCCATGTATAGGTGTGTCGGGTTCTCTGGGGGCTAAAAGCACTTATTTTTAGAGAGCGCATTCCAGTTTTTCAACTTGGAATTTTCACATCGGTCATCATGCACCCATGTCCTATTTGGGACATTTCTGAAGCTGGCCAATGGAATTTACCCCCATCAAACCATATATTTTTGAAAAGTAGACACCCTAGGGTATTTCAGATGCTGGTATGTTAACACTTTCCATGCACTAATTCAACCACTAGTCTTTGTCAAACTTTTGGGTAGTCATTTCTTTGTGTTATTTTTCACACACATTGTACTTTAGGCATGGATTTTCAGTTCCTGTTATGTGTTACTGCCAAAAAACACCTCAATATGTGTTCAACAATATCTCCTGAGTACAGTGATACCACCCATGTATAGGTGTGTCAGGTTCTCTGGGGGCTAAAAGGCCTTATTTTTAGGAAGCGCATTTCATTTTTTTTACTTGGAATTTTCACATCTGTCATCATGCACCCATGTCCTATTTGGGACATTTCTGAAGCTGGCCAATGAAATTTACCCCCATCAAACCATATATTTTTGAGAAGTAGACCCCCTAGGGTATTTCAAATGCTGGTATTTTAACACTTTCCATGCACTAATTTAACCACCAGTCTTTGTCAAACTTTTGGGTAGTCATTTTTGTTGTGTTATTTTTCACACACATTGTACTTTAGGCATGGATTTTCAGTTCCTGTTATGTGTTACTGCCAAAACACACCTCAATATGTCTTCAACAACATCTCCTGAGTACAGTGATACCACCCATGTATAGGTGTGTTGGGTTCTCTGGGGGCTAAAAGGCCTTATTTTTAGGAAGAATAAGAAGATATACAGAGGGCGACTCCTAGTGTGGAATTAGTAAGCAGAGTGTGAACCCACCAGCTTTACCCTTCAGAGATATACTCACAAAGTATAGAGCACACTGTAGTGCTAATGAAGCAAGCTGGGTATATTAAAAGTGGCCCAGCGCACATACCACTCCGGTGAAAGATGGTCCAATGTATTCAGAAGGTTCAGATAAAAAATTCAGGAGACTCCAGATATATATAAAAAACACTTTATATAAAAATATAACAGTGTACAATAAAAATCAGTAGAATTCGCTACGCGTTTCTCAGAGCTACCACTCTGTTTCCTCAGGCAAGTTATAACTTGCCTGAGGAAACAGAGTGGTAGCTCTGAGAAACGCGTAGCGAATTCTACTGATTTTTATTGTACACTGTTATATTTTTATATAAAGTGTTTTTTATATATATCTGGAGTCTCCTGAATTTTTTATCTGAACCTTCTGAATACATTGGACCATCTTTCACCGGAGTGGTATGTGCGCTGGGCCACTTTTAATATACCCAGCTTGCTTCATTAGCACTACAGTGTGCTCTATACTTTGTGAGTATATCTCTGAAGGGTAAAGCTGGTGGGTTCACACTCTGCTTACTAATTCCACACTAGGAGTCGCCCTCTGTATATCTTCTTACTTTTCAGATGATTTTGGAAATCTACTAAGAGGAGCTGCCCTAGCATTCTAATGCACAGTCAACTGGGACACTGATAAGTTTCCAGACTGCTTATCTAGGCATTATCTTTGCCTTCACTACATGTGAGTACAAAATCTATATCTCATTCTATTTATCCTTATATATACTGGCTACACTAGGAGGCGCCCTTTCTTTTTTTGTTTCATTTGTCTTATTTTTAGGAAGCCCATTCCATTTTTTCCACTTTGAATTTTCACATCCCATGCACCCATGTCCTATTTAAGACATTTCTGAAGCCGGCCAATGTAATTTACCCCCATCAAACCATATATTTTTGAAAAGTAGACATCCTAGGGTATTTCAAATGCAGGTATTTTAACACTTTCCATGCACTAATTCAACCACTAGTCTTTGTCAAACTATTGGGCATTCATTTTTTTGTGTTATTTTTCACATACATTGTGCTTTAGACATGGATTCACAGCTCCTGTTATATGTTACTACCAAAAAAGACACCAATATGTGGTCACCAACATCTCCTGAGTTCAGTGATACCACCTATGCATAGGTTTGGTGGTTTGTTTGGGGGGTGTAATGCCAAATGTATTACATGCGTTTGTGTTTTTTTTTCACATTTAACATTTTCTTTGCCTATCGTCTTTTTTGGGGGTCTTTTAACATACCCCAATTTATTTGTTTTCCATGAATGTGCATATATTTGAAAAGTTGACACCACAAGGTATTGTATATGGTGTGCTTTGATGCCTTTGAAGCAACCGTTTTAGCCCAAAAAATTGGAGAAAGTGTATGGTGATTATTTTTCAATTTTAATTTTTACAGACACATTGCTTTTTGACTATGATTTAGGAGAGGCTGTTGTAAGTTATTGCAAAAGAATACTTCATGTTGTTTTCTGCAAGGCACCCTGAGTACACCTATGCCCCCCATGCATAGGTTTGCCTGGATTTTGGGAAGGTTATGTTACAATTTTATGACTTGTGATTTTAGTTATTAAAAATGAGAGTATTTCTTCTGATAGGCCTATCTTTAGTTTGGGGCCTATCGCATACCCTACTTTTATTTATTGCCATGAAAGTGTATATTTTTGAAATGTTGACACCCCAAGGTATTGTATATGGTGTGCTTTGATGCCTTTGAAGCAACCGTGGTGGTAATTTTTCAATTTTCATTTTTACAGACACATTGCTTTTTGAGTATGATTTAGGAGAGACTGTTGTAAGTTATTACAAAAACATACTTCAGGTTGTTTTTTGCAAGGCACCCTGAGAACACCTATGTCCCCCATGCATAGGTTTGACAGGGGTTTTGGTTAAAAAAAAAAACAGGCCCAATTTTAGAAAAAAATAGAGTAGTGAAATGTAAAAATCTGGCACAGTAAAAGTAAAAAAAACAAAAAACATCTAACAGTAAACATAACCAAAAAAAAAATATATATATATATATATATAACAGCAAATGTATTTTTTTTTTTTTAAATTGACCATTGTATGGTACCGCTTGAAGCAGGGCCGGATTTGCCATTAGGCAAAGTAGGCATGTGCCTACAGGCGCATTGCAGCAGGGGGCGCCACAGAGTCCATTTTTTATTATTATTTTTTTGGAATTTTTTTTTTTTCTAAAAAAAAATAAATATATATATTTTTTTTTTAATGATTGGGCTTACTGTGTAGAAGACAGTGTTTAATATGTACTGGGCTTAACAACTTTATCAGGAACAAATTCAATGAACTAACTTTAGCAACTTAGTAGAGACGAGTAAGCACTCTGCAGTGATCTCGTCTGACTCGGGATTTCGTCTCCTCTTAGGCTGACTCCTGAGTCCCTCCCACCCTGACTCCACCCTCGCTAGTCTCCAGTCGGCACTCTGCAGTGGCAGAAGTGACTGTGCTGGCTGCTGCAACAAGTCAAGAGACTAGGCTCACTTCAGTGACAACAAGTCCCCAGGTAGGTGAGTCAGAGTGACTGTGCTGGCTCTGCCTGGCTGGGTTGCTTGCTGTGTGTGCTGGGGGCGCCTGCCTGCTGCTGCTCTTCTGCATTGGTATGCGCTGCGCATCATGCGCACCAATGCTATAGTGATTCATTGCTAAAATTTTTGTTTGGGGCTGGCGGCGGGCAGAGCGGCGGGAAAGAAAGTGATCTGAGGGAGGAGGAGTGCGTCGTGACTCGTGCGTGCTCATTGCTGGCCTGAGTGAGTTACTGAAGTTTTGCGCCTCTGACCTCCATCCACGCTCCACCGGGCGGGCGGTCCACCTCCTGCTGTTGAGCCTGAGACAGTTGACTCTGTCTTAGACACCTGTCTGCAGCCTTAGGCCTTAGTTTAATTAAAGTGAGAGGTCAGATAGATCAACTTAGTTAGCGCCTGGCTGTGACAGAGAGTGAGACACTGAGTGACAGACAGTCCTCTAATCTTCTCTGTATTATTTAGGGAGGCTTGCTTGCTAAATTGCTTTAAATGTATTATTGATTAGTGAATGAATCATGATCAATCATGAATGAGGAATCATGATGAATATAAATAATAGTGATTCATGAATGAAGATGAACAAACAAGTTATCTGACTGTCAGTGAGTAGTCTGTGACGCAGCATCAAAATAAAACCTAGTAGTACTCGTAGTACAGACTACTTGTGTCTCTACAGGCTACAGCACTCACAGTCAGACAGAAGCAGAACTAGTTTGTTTACTAAAATTATTTACTAAAGTAACTAACGGTTAGTTAAGTGAAAGCTATTAGACAGTCTGAAATGGATGATGAGACAAGACCCTATTTTTTTTATTTAATTACGCTCTCTGGATTGGGAACAGCCAGAGAAAGGGGCAGGCAGGCTGTTTGTTTTGCTATGTCACAGACAGTCAGAATGCTTTTACTGGTGGTGTTAGTAGTTACTGACTGAGACTGTGTATAGTACTATTCTACAGCAGAGAACTAGTAGTATTTAGTAACTGTAAGTAACAGTAGCCAGAGAGAGAGTCAGACAGGCTGTGATTTGAAATGGATGATCATGTTGATTGTTTATTTCAGAGGCAGAGACCAGACCCTAATTTTTTTTATTTAAATTACCCTTTGGATTGGGAACAGGCACCAGAGAAAGGCGCAGGCAGGCTGTTTGGTTTGCTGCATCACAGACAGTCAGATAACTTTTACTGGTGTTAGTACTGACCTGTCTGTAGTACTAGTCTACAGCGCAGAAATAGTTTACTACTAACTGTGTAAGTTACAACTTACAGAGAGAGTCAGACAGGCGGCTGTGAAATGGATGATCATGTTTGTTCCAGACCTTAGACCAGGCAGACCCTCATGTTTTTATTTAATTACCCTCTGGATTGGGAACACAGCCAGAGAAAGGGGCAGTCATGCTGTTTGGTTTGCTGCATCACATACAGTCAGATAACTTTTACTACAGTCAGTACTAACACCAGTAAAAGTTATCTGACTGTCTGTGACGCAGCAAACCAAACAGCATGACTGCCCCTTTCTCTGGCTGTTCCGAATCCCAGAGGGTAATTAAATATAAAAAAATAGGGTCTGGTCTCAGGTCTGAAACAAACATGATCATCCATTTCACAGCCGCCTGTCTGACTCTCTCTGTAACTAACTTTCTGAACTCTGTCTACTCTTCTGTGCTGTAGACTAGTACTACAGACAGTCAGTGACTAACACCAGTAAAAGTTATCTGACTGTCTGTGATGCAGCAAACCAAAGCACCTTTCTCTGGCTTCCAGAGGGTAATTAAAAAAATTAGTGTCTGGAATCATCCATCTCTCTATCTCAGAGTAAATTACTAAGCTATGAAGCTGACACTGGTCTCAAAGTTTACTATAGGAAGCAAAAAATTGGGCATTGCTTTTCAGAAAGAAAAGTGTCTGTCTGAGTAAATTACTCAGAGTAATGTATTCAAACACTTCCTTCTGCAAAACAATGTCCAATTTTTTTTCTTCCTATAGTAAACTTTGAGACCAGTGTCAGCTTCATAGCATAGTAATTACTAAACAAACACACTGTTTTGTAGTGAACCGTTCATTTCTCACCCAAACGGTTTAAACCACAAAATTGTTTCTTGTCCCCCTCTAAGTGAGGGTGGGGTACAAAATGTAACCCCAAGATGCAGAATAAGTCCTGTCCTGGGAGCCGCTATTAATAAATAAACAAAATAAATTACCAGAATATCTGCAATACATACATTTAAAAAGGTGTATATGTAATGTTCCAGCCATTTTTGATAAGTTTTCAATTGTATGGCCATTTGAGTTAAGTTAGAGGGACATAACCCAAAATTATTTGTTCATGATTCAGATAGAGAATACAATTGAAAACAACTTTCCAATTTAGGTCTATTATCTAATTTGCTTCTTTCATATCCTTTGTTGAAAAGCATATCTAGATAGTCTTAGTAGCTGCTGATTAGTGGCTGCAGATATATGCCTCATGTGATTGGGTCAACCCTGTGCAGTGCTATTTATCCAACAAAGGATATCTAAAGAATGAAGCAAACTAGATAAAATAATTCTGGGAATTTTGTTTAAAATTGTATTCTCTATCTGAATCTTGGAATATTTTTTTTTAGGTTTAATGTCCCTTTACGTGTATATTAATTTTTGGTGTAGCTTTAATTACAACAAATATAGCAATAATAGGTGTATGTGTGTTAGTGTATCTCTATAAAAAGGCCTTATGGTTTAAGTTGTATTGCAAAAATATTTTATTTGCTCTAAAAGATTGCTTTCGCTGCCTTTTTTTTATACAATTTAATTTTAAAGGTAATACTGTACTTACCTTGTTACCTTAAGCTTTAATGTTTTAATCTAATATTTATTTTTATTTGTCCTAAATAATAATACAATTTTTTCCTAAAGTTGTTTTTTTTCCCCCTTTTTTGGGGGGGGTGGGGGGGCGCTTCAGATTTTTGTGCCTACAGGCTCCTGAGATGTAAATCCGGCCCTGGCTTGAAGCAGTCCCCAATGCAGAGTGCAGGCTGTCCAGGGCAATCAGGACAGTGATATATGGTGTCCCTTCTCTTCCCCCTCTTGGTACAGACTCTGCATTTTTTTTGTGGTTTCTGCTTTGCGGCAGTAGGGGGGATTTTAAAAATAAAATCGGTAGCCCCAACTCTGCTCTCTCCCATCACTGCCCGGGGAGCAAGTGCATCATGGTACAAAATCCCCGTAATAATCTGGAGCTGAAACTGTAAAAAAAGTTTTTTTAACTCTGGGGTTTGCTTTTTTAAACAACAAAAAAGCGTTGTGGGTTGCAATCTGCATTAGGTAAATTGCAACCTTTTTGTACCAGGCCCTTGTCTTCCGCATAATTAGGTAGGGCTGCAGCAGCTGATCAGCCAGATCAACCCCACCCATATGCCGGTTATAAGACTTGATGCCCACTGGCTTCCTTATGATCTCAGCTCTGCCACGTACAGAAACCGCCACCGTCCTCTCTGTGTGGATGGTGGTAAGAAGGTATACATCCTTCTTGTCTCTGTACTTAAGTGCCAACAGCTCCTCTTGGCGCAGAGCTGAGGTCTCCCCCCTTCGTAGCCGGGTGCATAAAAGTTGTCCTGGGAAACCTGCGCGGTTCTTTTTAATTGTACCGCAAGCTACTGTATCAAAGCAATACAGTAGCTTGAACAAAAGGACACTTGTATAATAATTGTCTAAGTACAAGTGATACCCTTTGTTCATTAAGGGTAATATCAGGTCCCAGACAATCTTGCCAGTGGTTCCCATATGTTCTGGGCAACCTGGAGGGTCAAGGTGGCTATCCTTTCCCTCATACACCCGGAAAGCCTGAGTATACCCAGTCTCGCTGTCACAGAGCTTATACACCTTTACCCCATATCTGGAGCGCTTGGAAGGAATATACTGCTTGAATCCCAGCCTTCCCTTATACTTCATTAGGGATTCATCAACGCATATATTCCTTCCAGGTGTATAAGCCTCTGCAAACCTGGCAGAAAAGTGGGTTATCAGGGGGCAGATTTTATACAGCCTGTCAAATTGGGGATGCTCCCTATGGGGGGCACAGGCTGTTGTCGCTGAAGTGCATGAAATGCAGAATCATTTCATATCTCTTCCTCAACATAGTCTGGGAGAAAATGGGGTAGAGCAGATGGGGCTACTACTCCAGTAGGAGCGAATGGAGGGTTTCTTTATGATGCCCATCAGCATAGTCAATGCCCAGAATTTTTTTAATTCTGGCACATTGATGGGGGCCCATTGCTGCTTTGCCAAATATGTTCCAGGCTTTGCAGCACGGAACTGATGGGCATATAAATTAGTTTGGGCGACAATGTTCCCCAATACATCATCGCCCAGAAACACTTCCAGAAACTGCTGGGGGCTAAAACCTGCCACATCTATATTTATGCCAGCATTTTCTGTGAAGGGTGGGATATCTGGCCTCTGGAGATGAGGCGTTAACCACTCTTCGGCAGCAATGGCAGCAACACGCTTCCTTCTGGCAGGGGGGCTAGCAGGGGGGCTGGTAGGGGGGTAGCAGGGGAGGTAGCAGCCACAGATACATCACTATCAGTTGAGACTGCATCTAGTGATGTATCTGAGCATATGGCAGGGTCCAAATTTGGGTCTGAGTCAGACATAGAGGCATCTGACTCTGACGCAAGGATGGCATACCAATAGAGAGGGGGCGCCCTAATAAAGTCTAAGCTGGTAGTTATAACTCCAACAGGCCGAGATAATGTGCGGAGATCAGGTACCTAGTGTATTCCAATAGGGGTGTGTGGTATCAGTATGAGTAAAAAGTGGAAAAATAATAATAATGTATAAAAAATAAGTAAAAAGTAAATATATATAAATAAAGTAGATTGTGTAGTTATTAGTACTAGGGTGGTCTCATACATCAACAGTACCTGCAAAAAAATGTGTATCAACCCCAATGGAAGGAAAAGCAGTGTATAAATAAAATTCTTGCTCTGACTAGTAGAGACCAGAAAGGCCTCAGGTCAATTAGAAAGACTGATGTTAAAATGATATTGTTAAAAACTGAATAGCACCAGGATACATCAATATAGATAATATATATAAAAAATATATATAAAGATGGGAATAAAGTCTCTGATAAGGGGATGGAGGCAGCTATCTGTGAAGATCCAGGCCGGGATCCAAAGCAGCAATCTACAAAAACAAAAACAGACAGATGCGCCACATGGCCCAATATTGTTTGAGCCAAAGCAGATTTGGTATGTATAAAAGGAGTAAACTCACATTTGTGAAAGCACCTCAGTCAGTGCTGTAGAGGCAGTCTGGGATCAATTATAGTCACCCAGCAGACCAACTTCCCGTATTGATGTGGTGTCTGTATCTAGACAACAAGGAAAAAACACAGAGGTGCCTATATGGCCTAGTATAGCTGGAGCAGTGGTGATTCAATGTGAAAGACAGGAGTGGTACTCACAATAGTTGTAGCATCTCCTTTGATGCTATAGGTGCAGGATGGGATCAATACAGTCACCCACCAGACTTGGTCTTAGGCATACAGGACAGATATGTAGATCCAGAAATCAGCAATGATCAGGGGAATCTCAAATAAATCCCTTCTCAGCCAGAAGGACAAATCACAAGAAGATGGTAGCAAGTGTTCAAGGTATAAAATTACTTTAATTTTTAATAAATGTTTAACATTTTATTAAAGTAATTTTATACCTAGAGGCAGTCTGGGTCCTGTATGCCTAAGACCAAGTCTTGTGGGTGACTGTATTGATCCCATCCTGCTCCTATAGCATCAAAGGAGATGCTACAACTATTGTGAGTACCACTCCTGTCTTTCACATTGATTCACCACTGCTCCAGCTATACTAGGCCATATAGGCACCTCTGTGTTTTTTCCTTGTTGTCTAGATACAGACACCACATCAATACGGGAAGTTGGTCTGCGGGGTGACTATAATTGATCCCAGACTGCCTCTACAGCACTGACTGAGGTGCTTTCACAAATGTGAGTTTACTCCTTTTATACATACCAAATCTGCTTTGGATCAAACAATATTGGGCCATGTGGCGCATCTGTCTGTTTTTGTTTTTGAAGGATGGCATACGCCTCCTCAGCACTATAAGTACAGCTATGCTACTGCCAGTGATTTATAGTGATCACTGGCAAGCTAGGGGTTAATGGCTCTGAAAATTTAATTATATTAACTAAATGGTTCTGAAAAGAGCCTTTGGATTTTTTAAAAATTACAACAAAATTAACCCCTAAAAAAATGCACAGACAGCAAAAAAGTACAGCTATGCTACTGCCAGTGATTTATAGCGATCACTGGCAAGCTAGGGGTTAATGGCTCTGAAAATTAAATTAACTAAATGGTTCTGAAAAGAGCCTTTGGATTTTTAAAAAATTACAACATCAAAATTAACTCCTAAAAAAATGCACAGACAGCAAAAAAGTACAGCTATGCTACTGCCAGTGATTTATAGCGATCACTGGCAAGCTAGGGGTTAATGACTCTGGAAATTAAATTAAATTAGCAAAATGGCTCTGAAAAGAGCCTTTGGTTTTTTTTAAAAAATACAACAACAAAAATGAACCCCTAAAAAAATGCACAGACAGCAAACAAAGTGCAGCTATGCTACTGCCAGTGATTTATAGTGATCACTGGCAAGCTAGGGGTTAATGGCTCTGAAAAGAGCCTTTGGTTCTAAATTTTTTTAACAAATAAAAGAAATAAATCTCTCTCTGCTAAAAACAGGTCTCTCTCTCTCCAACAAAATCGCAAGTGAGGAGAGGGAGGGAGATCCACACTGATCATAGTCAATATTTACAAATATTGACATGATCAGACAAATGGGGTATTTTGTTATTATTATTTTTTTGGTGTGGGAGGCTCAGATTGGGTGACCCTAGCTTGCCCCTATGATGAGGCAGGCTAGGGACACCCCCAGAGGCCCCATGATGCACTGGGCATCGCCATCTTGGATGCCTAGTGAAGGGGGGGGGGCTATTTAGGGCTTTTTTTTTTATTTTGTCCATTTTTTTTTTTTTTACTTTTTTTTTAATAATTTGCAGAGCATCGGAAGCATGTCCGATCGCTTCCGATGCTCTGAAACACTGCCGGGCTCCACGTGGAGCAAAACTGGAAGTGATCACTCGTGGGGGAGTGATCAATCCGGTCCCGGCACTCGGCAACAGTATTGCAGGATGCCTAGACATCGAGGCATCCCTGCAATACTGTTAGAGCAGCTGGAAGCGATTACGATCGCTTCCAGTGCTCTGTTTAACCGACGACGTATGCCATACGTCCTCGGTCGTTAAGTGCTTTTTTCTTGAGGACGTATGGCATACGTCGTCGGTCGTTAAGGGGTTAAACAACTAATGCAACTTTAAAAAATGCATCTACATGCTATTCTCTGAATAATCTTTTCTTTGACTGCATCATCCTATCTAGCATTTATTTAGTGTTTATTGTCCCTTTAAGGTTAAAAAGATCCCTTATGGTTGGGGTGGGGTCTTAGTGTCCAAATCCTATTTACATATCAGGGTTACTTAAAGGGGCATGAGACCCAAAATTTAATGATTCTGATAGAGCATACGATTTTCAACAACTTTCCACTTTACTTCTATTATATTGTTTGCTTAGTTCACTTTATATCTTTTGTTGGAAAGAATACTGATATAGGCTGAAGAGCTAGCTGCTGATTGGTGGCTGCTCATATATGCCTGTTGTTATTGGCTTACAGATGTGTTCAGAAAGCTCCCATTATTGAATTTTTGCTCCTTCAATAAAGGTTACCAAGAAAATGAAACAAAATTCATAGTAGATGTAAATTGGAAAGTTGTTTAAAATTTTATGCTATATCTGAATCATGAAAGAAAATTTTGGGTTTCATGTCCCTTTAAGTTAACAATTCCTGCCAAATAGCTGTTTATGTAAATGCTATCAATTCTGTATTTTCTGTTATTAGATTAACCAGAATATCTTCATTCTGTTTTAAAATTGTCTTTGAAGTGAGATTTTGATATTTTTAAAGAAAAACGTTTTACTTCCTACCTAAGGTTTTGGCTCAGTGATAATTTTGTGACATTGTCCTTCGTAAATATTTTTTTCCACTTCCCCCAGAGAGGCTGGAGAACATTCAGTGGAATTCAGAATCCTGACCCTGTAAGACAAGAAGGAGATGCCTCATAGGATGATAACGTCTTAACAGGGATAACATTCACAGAAGACAAGTGCAAACTCACATAGTCGGGGGCACACACAGTGCTATATGTCGCAAGTCGAGACCTCTTAAGTCGCCCGGCAGACTAGCTCCCGATAACCAGCTTCCGATCATGTGATAATACGTCCACCAATTATTCGATACGATAGCATCAGAGATGGTTTCCTCAATGTATCCACCAATCGGCTGGCCCAAAATGGGGTGGTGTATAAAACACGAGGATCACCTCGTAAGAAAACAGATAATAGAGCAGGGGTTTAATAAAATCTGATTATTAAAACAGTTAGTTAAAACAGCAACGCGTTTCTCGGCCACAGTGCCGTTTCATCAGGCTGCCCTGACTATGTGAGTTTGCACTTGTCTTCTCTGATTGTTATCCCTGTTAAGATGTTATTATCCTATGAGGCGCCTCCTTCCTGTCTTACAGATTTTCCCATCGATCTTACCTTTGGGGAGAGCTGCCTGTGGCCGGAGTTTGACCATCACTTACTTGGGACTAATTGTGGATATGTTTTTTTTCATATGTTATGCGAGCGCACCCTGTTAGGTCTTGTTGGACTTTTTTATTAGAATCCTGAGCCTCCCTACATGCTGGGTAGTCATTGCTTAATCAACACAGGAGCTCATTTATATCTATAATTTGTCACATTAAAAGAGATATTCCTTTAACCACCAGCGGCGGGTCGTCTAGCCCTTAAGGACTAGTGTCATGGCCTGTTAGCACTGCTGTCCTGGGCTCTTTCTGTGGTGATCACACTATTTCTGCATGCAGTTCACAGCAAGAGGGAGGAAGGGAGGGATCCACTACCTACAGAAAATGTGTTATAACATGGGAGAGGGAGGCCCTACAGAACAATCACTTGGGGAGGGGGGAGGTGGAGAGGTTGAGGGGGGCCTCTACTCTACAGAAATAAATAAAAAAAAGTACAAATTTATATAAGCAGACAGCTTCCAGTACCTAAGATGACAGATGCTAGCTAGAGGGAGGGGGTTAGAGAGATGTTTGGGAGGGATCAGGGAGGTGGGAGGGTAAGGGGGGAACTTGATATACCAATGGCACTATTTAGATTTAAGATGATTCCCTCATAGATTAGATATATATGTTAGGTAGGTATATGTTTATATTGTATTCCCAACATACTAGTGGGGATAGGTGCTTGTACTTATATTAACATTCAAACGAATTCAGCAAAAAAGCTGCAAAAATAGAGTACATTGTTTAGCACTCATTACGTCTTTTATTTTAATTTATAACAAATGTATCCTCCATGGAAAGATATTTAAAATGTAACCTTTATTTAGAACAATAGGTAAAAAAAGAAATCAAAGATTTAAAATTGCAAATGTATTCTCTATGAATGAGAACCCATAAATATAATGTGAACAATTATATATAACCTAGAACAATTCTAAAGTTAAATATTATCCCCCTCATTGTAAATAAGTTGAGATAATTACATTTGAAAGATAAAAATGAAAAGGAGAGCAAGAACGCCACTGATACATTTGTAATAAATTAAAATAAAAGACATAATGATTGCTTAACAATGTACTCTCTTTTCTCAGCTTCTTGCTAAATTCATTTGAAGGGTAAGTGGGGGAATCCTACACTTCAGGAGAAAAAAAAGCCGCCCTAAAACTTTACATTGGCAGACTGTCTGCCAGTACCTAAGATGTTGGGGACCAGTAGGTGGTGAGGGAGGGAAGAGAGCTATTTGGGTGGGCTCAGGTAAGGATCAAGGGGTGGGATGTATCAAGTGGGAGGGTAATTTCTTCACTACAGCTAAATAAAACCTTACAAGCTACCTGATTAAGCCCCTCACTGCCTGGAATTTCAGAAGTGTAGTGCGCAGCTGCAATTAGCGGCCTTCTAATTACCAAAAGCCATGTACAGTATGTCTAGTAGTAGTAGTAGTCTATTTCTAAACAATGGGGATCCAGAGAAGCTTTTGCAGTCATTTGTGCCTTGACTGCATACGTGATGTAAATAATTTCAGTGAGAAACCCAAAATTTGTGAAAAAGTTAACCATTTTTTTATTTAATTGCATTTGACAGTGAAACAGTGGAATGAAATATACCAAAATGGGTGTAGGTCAATACCTTGGGTTGTCTACTAAAAAATATATATATAAAGAAAAAAGAAAAAAAAAATTGGCAAAAATGCTAAAAATGCTCTGTTTCTTCCTACCAGGAGGGGGCAATGTTTCCCAAACCTCAAATGCCTATAAATACACCTCCCACCTCACTCGTTTAAAAAACTTTGCCTCCTTAGGAGGTGGTGAAGCAAGATGTGCTTGATTCTTCAGTGAAAGGCGCTTCTAAGCATATTGAAGTACAGTGTTTGTCTGAGGAATGTGAAGGGAGTATTGCCTGATGATATCTTGTTTTCACTTTTCATAAGGCTCTCTGTACATCGGTCGCAGGGATTCATCTGCTGCCTCCCTTTATAGATCGATAATATATTCTTGTACCATTACCTCTGCTGATGTTTCAGTACTAGTTTGGCTGCTATATGTGGATATACTTTTATTATATAGAACACTCTCAGCTATGGATTGGGCGCTTTTTAATAACGTTGTTATATATTGTTTGTATACATGCCTTGAGTCAATAATTCAGTGCTCTTTTTTAGTGGCTTTATTTTGGTGGCTAAATATTTGTCAAGGTTGGTAGAGTCTGTGAAATAAACAGTTTTTTTTTGAGCTAGTAATTTATTTATAAATTAGGATGCTAAGTATTTTGTTAGTCTCATGGAATGTTGATAATAAAATTTTATGCAGTATAATAGAAGTATCCATTCGGCTTTATTTAGGTACATTTTGTTTTTTTGTACTGTATATACAAACTAAATTCTTACCTGTTTTTTTTTTCGTTTCGCCTTGCAACAAGAGCAAACGCGCATGTGATGATGCTATTTATGAAGTCATCATTTCGCGCCTTTTTTGGCGCCAAAATTTCCCGCTAAAAATTTCCCTCCAAATTTGCTGTTGTAAGCTCCGCCCCCAGCTCATTCAGTGCTCTCAGACAACACTTAGAGAGCTTTCATGCAGCATTATTTTATTAATCAGTTTTCTTTTTTATAAATATTCACTCTGTTTCCCATATATATCATATATAGGAGCATAGATATAAATTTGCAGAATTGATTTATTTTTTTCAAATTTAGTTTTTTTGCAATTATGTCTCAAATTGAACCTGCCTCTGTTGTATGTTTGTTGTAAAAATCTGATCTAAATTCTTCAGCTCAATTGTGTGGCTCTTGTTTTGACAATTTGTTAAATGCTGATAATATATCTATGATTACAAATGCACCCACTGTTATTCCATCTCATTCTAATGTACGTAGCATTCTTGCAGAAATGAAAGATTTTATTGCTGCAGCTATAGAGAAGACAATGACTGCTATTCCGCCTTCAAATAAACGTAAAAGGGATTTGCAATATTTTCCTAAACCTAGGACCTTCAGCATACTAATGTATCTACTGATGGGGTTTCCTCTGATTCGGAGGATGCCACGTCAGAGACAGATATAGAAAAATCTTTTTTTATTTAAGATAAAATATATTTGTTATCTCTTAAAGGAAGTTTTGTTTACTTTGGGTATTGAGGAGTCTAAGCCTCCTGATGATAAAGCTAGTAACTGTCTAAATTCTGTATTTAAGACTACTGTTATTACTCCTGAAGTGTTTCCTATTCCAGACGCTATTTCTAATGTGATTGTTAAAGAATGGTCTAAGCCTGGTACCTCTTTTAACCCTTCTTCTAGGTTTAAGAAATTGTATCCTTTACCTGTAGCCAATTTAGGACTTTGGTAAACAGTTCCTAAAGTTGATGGGGTAATTTCCACTCTTGACAAACTTACTACTATTCCTATGGAAGACAGTACTTCTTTTAAGGATCCTTTAGATAGGAAGCTTGAATCTTATCTAAGACGGGCATATTTACATACTGGCTATATTCTTAGACCTGTTATATCTATGGCTGATGTTGCTGCTGCTTCTACTTTTAGGTTGGACAGTTTAGCACAGCAGTTGTCTTCAGATTCTGAATTATCTAACATTATTGTTTTACTTCAACATGCAAATCATTTTATTTGTGATGCTATATTTGATGTTATGAAGATCAATGTCAAATCCATGTCTTTAGCCATTCTAACTAGAAGAGCTTTATGGCTTAAATCTTAGAATGCTGACATGGTGTCTAAAACTAGATTTTTATCTCTCTCTTTTAAAGGTAAAATGTTTGGTTGACAATTGGATACTATTATCTTCACTGTTACTGGGGGTAAGGGAGTTTTTCTGCCCCAAGACAAGAAATCTAAGGGTAAATTTAAAGCTCCCAATAATTTTCGTTCCATTGGTCAGAATAGAGAACAGAAAACCACTCCTTCCCCTAAGGCTTCTGGCTCTAATTGGAGACCATCTCCGAATTGCAATAAATCCAAACCTTATAAGAAACCAAATATATAGGGAGGGCAGACTCCTCCTGAGTCCAAAGTCCCTAAATTTTTAGGGACCCCAAACTGATCCCCAGCCTAACAGGCTGGAATTCAAGGTCACAATCTCACAAGAAGGTCCCAGGAAACAAGTGCCCTGAGACAAATGGTCTTGGGAGATCTACCAAGACAGAGAAATCCTTGTCTGAGAATCTAAAATATTCCTCTGTTCCATTGACTGAGCATACATAACTATAGAGGTCTCAGATGGAAGAAAGCAAACGGAATAATGTTCAGGAATGCCACCATGAGACCAATTACTTTCATGCACACTGCCATTGATGGACGAACAGAGGACTGAAGAGAACGACAGGCCTTCAGAAGTCTGAATTTTCTGACCTCCATCAAAAAAAATCTTCATAGATACAGAGTGTATGATTGTCCCCATAAAACATACCCTGGTACTTGGCACCAAGAAACTTTTCCCTAGATTCACCTTCCACCCGTGAGAGTTGCTAACAGAAGATGGAGCCGGAACCGAGATATCGTCCAAGTAAGGACCACCGCAATCCCTAGAGATCTGGCCACAGTCAAAAGAGCCCCTAGAACCTTCGTAAATATTCGAGGAGCAGTGGCAAGGCCGAAAGTAAGGGCTAAAAATTGGAAATGTTGATCCAAAAAAGTGAACCTCAGGAACTTGAAATGTTCCCTGTGAATAGGCACATGAAGATATGCATCCTTTAGGTCTATGGTGGTCATAAATTGACCCTCCTGAACTAGAGGGAGAAAAGAACAATTAGGCCTCTAGTTATGAAGCCGTCTACTTACCTGCATTCGCCGGCCCCAATACGCTCGCCTAAGCTCGCCTCACATCGCCACCGCGGACCTGAATACGCTCGCCAAAGTTATCAATAAATCTGTCAAAAAGCCGCGCACCAAGTACGGGGCGATGAGCAGCGGACTGTGATAGTTATCAATCATCAATCTAGCTGCTCTTCAGCTTTTTTACAGCTTTATTGATACCCCTGTCACTAAGCACTCACACTATACTATACTGTTCTACCCCCTATACCGGTGCCCCCGGAGCCCCCCGCAACTAAATAAAGTTATTAACCCCTAAACCGCCACTCCTAGACCCCGCCGCAACTATAATAAATATGTTAACCCCTAAACCGCCACTCCTAGACCCCGCCGCAACTATAATAAATATGTTAACCCCTAAACCGCCGCTCCTAGGCCCTGCCGTAACTATAATAATATGTTAACCCCTAAACCGCCGCTCCCGGACCCCGCCGCCACCTACATAATACCTATTAACCACTATCCTGCCCCCCCATACCGCCGCCACCTATAATAAATTTATTAACCCCTATCCTGCCCCCCCTACACCGCCGCCACTATAATAAAATTATTAACCCCTAAACCTAAGTCTAACACTAACCCTAACACCCCCTAACTTAAATATTAATTAAATAAATCTAAATAATATTACTCTTATTAACTAAATTAATCCTATTTAAAACTAAATTCTTACCTATAAAATAAACACTAATATAGCTACAATATAACTAATAGTTACATTGTAATTATTTTAGGATTTATTTTTATTTTACCGGCAAGTTGTATTTATTTTAACTAGGTACAATAGCTATTAAATATTTATTAACTATTTAACAGCTACCTAGCTAAAAGAAATACAAAATTACCTGTAAAATAAAAACTAACCTAAGTTACAATTACACCTAACACTACACTATCATTAAATAAATTATTCCAATTTAAAACTAAATACTTACCTGTAAAATAAACCCTAAGATAGCTACAAAGTCATTAATAATTACATTGTAGCTATCTTAGGATTTATATTTATTTTACAGGCAACTTTGTATTTATTTTAACTAGGTACAATAGTTATTAAATAGTTATTAACTATTTAATAACTACCTAGCTAAAAGAAATACAAAATTACCTGTAAAATAAATCCTAACCTAAGTTACAATTAAACCTAACACTACACTATCATTAAATTAATTAAATAAATTAGACACCAATACCTACAATTAAATACAATTAAATAAACTAAACTAAATTACCAAAAAAACAAACACTAAATTACAGAAAATAAAAAAATATTACAAGAATTTTAAACTAATTACACCTAATCTAAGCCCCCTAATAAAATAATAAAAAAAAATAATAATAAAAGTCCCTACCCTATTCTACATTACAAAGTAATCAGCTCTTTTACCAGCCCTTAAAAGGGCTTTTTGCGGGGCATTGCCCCAAAGTAATCAGCTCTTTTACCTGTTAAAAAAAATACAACCCCCCCAACATTAAAACCCACCACCCACAGGGGGGTAGTGTTAGGTTTATTTAAGGGGGGTTTGGGTGGGTTAGAGTAGGGGTATGTGGGTGGTGGGTTTTAATGTTGGGGGGGGGGGCTGTATTTTTTTTAACAGGTAAAAGAGCTGATTACTTTGGGGCAATGCCCTGCAAAAAGCCCTTTTAAGGGCTGGTAAAAGAGCTGATTACTTTGTAATGTAGAATAGGGTAGGGACTTTTAATAATAGTAATTTAAATTTAGATTTATTAAAATAATATTTAAGTTAGGGGGGTTAGGGTTAGTGTTAGACTTAGGTTTAGGGGTTAATAATTTTAATATAGGTGGCGGCGGTATAGGGGGGCAGGATAGGGGTTAATAACTTTAATATAGGTGGTGGCGGGGTCCGGGAGTGGCGGTTTAGGGGTTAAACAATTTATTTAGTTGCGGCGGGGTCCGGGATCCGCAGGATAGGGGTTAATAAGTTTATGTAGGTGGCGGCGGTATAGGGGGCGGCAGATTAGGGGTTAATATGTATAATGTAGGTGGCGGCGGGGTCAGGGAGCGGCGATTTAGGGGTTAACATGTGTATTATAGTTGCGGCGGGGTCCAGGAGCGGCGGTTTAGGGGGTAATACATTTATTTAGTTGTGGCGGTGTAGGGGGGCAGATTAGGGGTGTTTAGACTCGGGGTACATGTTAGGGTGTTAGGTGCAGACGTTTCCCATAGGAATCAATAGGATATCGGGCAGCAGCGAACATGAGCTTTTGCGATGGTCAGACTCCCAATGACTCCTATGGGATCCGCCGTACGCTGGCCCGGAATAGTGGCAAGCGTACCTGGTAGTAGTTTGATAACTACCAAAAGTAGTCAGATTGTGCCGAACTTGCATTCGGAACATCTGTAGTGACATAAGCATCGATCTGTGTCGGACTGAGTCCGGTGGATCGAAGCTTACGTCACTAGATTCTACTTTTGCCGGGCAGTAGGGCTTGATAACTAAGGCGAATCAGCCTCGCCACAAATACGCTGTGGAATTCAAGCGTATTTGCGGTTGACGGCTTGATAACTAGAGGCCATAGTCTCCATTTAGAAGGAAGAAACCTTGAGAAACTTGTTGAGAGACTTGAGGTCTTGAATAGGTCGAAAAGTTCCCTCCTTTTTGGGAACCACAAAATGATTTGAATAAAATCCCTGACCCTGTTCTGCTAGAGGAACTGGGATAATTACTCCCAGAGAAGACAAATCCCTTACGCAGTTTAAGAAAACCTCTCCCTTTACCTGGTTTACAGATAATTTTGATAATAGAAATCTGTCCCTGGGGGGACAAGATTTGAATCCTATCCTGTATCCCTGGGAGACTACATCCACTGCCCAAGGATCTGGAACATCGCAAATCCAAGCCTGCTGAAAGAAGGAAAGCCTGCCCCCTACCTGATCCAGAACTGGATTGGGGGGGGCCTTCTTGCTGACTTAGCATCATCAAAAGGCTTTCTGGATTGTTTACCCTTATTCCAGGGCTGACTAGCTCTCCAAGAAGTCTTGGCTTCCTCAGATTTAGAAGACGAGGAAGATTCAGTCCCTTGAAGTTACAAAAGGAATGAAAATTAGAAGTCTGACAACCCTTGGGCCTATTCTTCTTATCCTGTGGTAAAAAAACTGTAGAGACAGAAGCTTGGATTTGGAAGTCACATCCACAGACCAAAACTTTAACCAAAGGGCTCTGTGGGCTAGTATCCCAAAACTAGAAATCTTGGCTCTCAGTCTGACAACTTGGATACTGGCATCACAGATAAAAGTATTAGCCAGCTTAAGAGCCTTGGTCCTATCTTGGATCTCCTCTATAGTAGTCTCCTATGAAATAAGATCAGACAATGAGTCACACCAATTAGAGGCTGCATCAGCAACTGTTGCAATACTAGCGACAGGTTGCCACTGCAAACCTTGATAAAGAAACATATTTCTTAAATAACCCTCCAGTTTCTTATCCATAGGCTCTCTAAAAGATGAACTATCCTCAAGGGGAATAGTTCTCTTGGCTAAGGTAGATATAGCGCCTTCTACTCTACTAACAGTGCTCCACAGATCTCGCATTGAATCAGCCACAGGAAACATCTTTTTAAACACAGGAGATGGGTTAAAAGAAAGACCCGGCTTCTACCATTCCTGAGATATAATGTCAGACATGCAATCTGGAACAGGAAAAACCTCCACAGATTTATGTTTGACATAAAAAACTCTATTCAGTTTATTAGCTTTTTAGGAGTCTCTGCAATTGTTTCAGAGTCATCCAAAGTAGCTAAAACCTCCTTCAAAAATAAACGGAGATGCTCCAGTTTAAATCTAAAGTTAACCTCCTCAAAATCTACTGTACTAGGAACTGCAGCTTCTGAATCAGAGATCTCACCCTCAGAAGCTGCAGAGGAATGATACTCGCTAGATAACTGAGAAAGACTAACCAAATCAGTATTGGGGGAATCAGAACCCATACAAAAGTTCTGAGATTTCATCTTCCTTTTACCAGAACTAGGTAAAGCACTTAGGGCTGCAGAAACTGCAGAAGTTAACCGCGCAGAAAAATCTTTAGGCAAAAAAAACACTCTCAGAGACTGACTAAGAGGAACCACAGTGCACTGCATTTGAATCTGTCATAGACTGGGACATGTTAGAAGAAGGCTGATACAACCCCTAAACAGCATTATCCTGAGAAAAAGAAGGCTCAGATGAAGAATCCTTATCCTTAGATAATAAAACCTTATTAAGGCAAGGGGAACAATGTTGCACAGGAGGTATAACCTGGGCATCTGCACAATAAAAACATTTATCAAATGACAGAGAAAGCTTGGGATCGGTATCCATAGTAAATAAAATAGCCCTTTATTTCCCTTATACTCTAATTTCTATTTAAAAAAATAGAATAAAAAACTTTAGGCATAGATATCAAACAATTATTAAAGCCGACACCTATACACCCCAGCCACACTGGAGAGATTCACCCAACCGGTAAACAGGAATCCAATCCCCACCAGCAGATAAAACAATCCTGTTGAAACTGCAGATCCTAGAAAGCTGCACACATCAGAGAGAAGCAACAGGCAGAAAAAAAAAGATCTAATGCCAGAAAATCCGCTCTGTCCCATGAAAATCTGTCTTCTAAACAGCCGGCTAGAAATTAACTGTTCAGCACTTAGGAAGTAACTGAGCGGTCACATGATCGCAAATTCAAAAGTGAGATGTGGTAAAAAGAACCGCCAACAACTTCCTTAAAGAGATATTACCCAAATAAAATAAAAGGTAAACTTGTGCAAACAAATCCCGATAGCTAAAATCAAAAAAGCCTTCACATGACAGAACAGTGCCCTGAACTGCTGCCCAATAAATCTTTAAAAGGCATATTCAGTCCCATAAGGATCCACTTTTTACTCTAAATATTCTTTTTTTATTTCTCTTATTAAAACAAGGAACTCCTAAGTGCTGCATCCTTCTCACCTAGAAGGTAAAAGCACTTGCCTGTGGATCCGCTGTAGGGCAGGTACAGCAAACAGATGTGACAGAATCCTCACTGACATAGACCTGTAGGTAAAGAAAAAACAGAGTAACCAACCCTGGTTTTCTATTTAGGGGTAGCAAAAATGTTGGAAGGTAAGTGTGACGGATACCCCGGCTACCCTGACTGGGTAGCTCCGCCAAACGGGTCCTGCTTCCTCCCTGCCGACTGCATCTATGTAGCTGGCAAGTGACCACAGCCTGTAGCCACCCCTGATGCCGGACAGCATCAGTACCCAGGGTCCCACCCTGTGACAGACTCCAGCTACCCAGGCTGGGTAGCTCTGCCTGAGAATCCTTTCTCTGCCTTGAACAAGAAAGTGATTCTAGCAGGAGCTCACCCAAATAACTAGACAGACTAGCCTATTCAGGTGAAACAAGAAGAATTGCTTTATTGCACAGAAAACACAGCTTTTATACATTTCCAACACATGGGGATTTAGTTACTACACAAATAGGAACAAATATTATACAATGGGACAAACATCAGACAATGGTTAGTTAAACAGATTCTAATCACATCCTGACTTACAAAAGGACAAATTAATGACTCACAATAACAGAAAGACACTTTACACATAGACTAGAAAACAACAGGGGTGAGATTATAGGGGGGTAGGGGTTTATTGCACAGAAAACACAGCTTTTAGACATTTCCAACACATGGGGATTTAGTTACTACACAAATAGAAACAAACATTATACAATGGGACAAACATCAGACAATGGTTAGTTAAACAGATTCTAATCACATCCTGACTTACAAAAGGACAAATGGATGACTCATACAGTTAACAGAAAGACACTTTACACATAGTCTAGATAACAACAGGGGGGAGGTTATAGGGGTTTAACCCTTGCAGCCTGGTATCCGTGACATCTCCCCCCCTCCAGTTCGGCAGACCCGGCTAGACCCTTAATGGGTCGGCCTGGGGCTCTCCGACGGTGGCCCTCCACTTCTCGGTTGCTGGGAGAGGTTATCCCCTCTCTCCTGAGCTTGGGGCATCCTGGGGGGTTCCTGCTGATGTTTATACCCTGCGCTCTGGGCGCAGGGATAGTCACATAAGACAACGTCCTGAACAAGTTTTCTAAGGCCGGCTCCAAAACAATTGCTGTCCCACAAGTTCCAGTGTCCTTAAGTTCTATGGCCACACTGCCTCTCTCTGTGACAATCTGTGACCCACCCACAAACAAAGCTAGTGCCAGTTTCCCAGCTGTATTCCCACCCCAGACCAGAGGGGGAGGTTGCTCCTTGGTGGGGCAGGTAAAGCTCGGGTGCCCAAACACGTGGCACCAACTGTATACACTTTTATCCTCCTTGCCAAATGCAACACCTGCCCCCTGTGAGAAATACTCTGGGACAAGAAAAAGGTAGAGACCCTGCCAAGCTACTGAGGGGAGAGTCCGTCTGTCTCTTCTCCAGAGAAGGAGATCTACCGCTGGGGAGGGAGGTCTGCTACCTCTGCTCCATGGTAAACTGTGATGCCACTGGGGAGAGAGTCCAACTGTCTCCTCTCCCAGAAAGGGATTCGGCCACCGGGGAGAGATATCGATACCCGTCTCTCCCTGCAAGGGCTTCTCTGTAAGGGGAGGGAGGACGACTACCTCCGCTCCCGAAAGATGGATCTGCCGCTGGGGAGAGAGACTGACTGTCTCCTCTCCCAGAAAGGGGTTCTGCTTACGGGGAGGGAGGACGACTACCTCCGCTCCCAGGGCATGGCTCTGCCGCTGGGGAGAGAGACTGACTGTCTCCTCTCCCAGGAAGGGGTTCTGTTTACAGGCAGGGAGGATTACTACCTCCGCTCCCAGGGGATGGCTCTGCTGCTGAGGAGAGAGACCGACTGTCTCCTCTCCCGGCTCCTGGCTCTGCCGCTGGGGAGAAATACAGACTGTCTCCTCTCCCAGGAAGGGGTTCTGTTTATGGGGAGGGAGGACGACTACCTCCGCTCCCAGGGGATGGCTCTGCCACTGAGGAGAGAGACTGACTGTCTCCTCTCTCAGAAAGGGGTTCTGTTTACGGGGAGGGAGGATGACTACCTCCGCTCCCAGGGGATGGCTCTGCCGCTGAGGAGAGAGACCGACTGTCTCCTCTCTCGGCTCCTGGCTCTGCCGCTGGGGAGAGAGACCGACTGTCTCCTCTCCCGGGAAGGGGTTCTGTTTACGGGGAGGGAGGATGACTACCTCCGCTCCCAGAGGATGGCTCTGCCGCTGGGGAGAGAGACTGATTGTCTCCTCTCCCGGGAAGGGGTTCTGCTGCTGGGGAGGGTTATTGACATCCATCTCTCCCTGCAAGGGGTTCTCTGTAAGGGGAGGGAGGACGACTTCCTCCTCTCCCTGGTTTCCTGAAGCTGTTGCAGGTGCTGGACAGAGGCCGGCGGCTCTCTGCCCTGTGGCCAGCGCTTCTGCTGGGGTGGCTCCCTTGTCCAAGTCTAAAAGGTCGGGGCTAGGCTGCTGATCTGTATATAGCAGCTCGTCATCTCTTATGCTCTGTTGCCACTCATCTGAGGCCAACCTCCACGATTCCCAGAGTGCTGCACCACAGCTCCGTGCAGACTCCATGGCATGCTGCAGAACTAGGTCTAGCAGCCTCTTGTATGCCTTTTCCAGTTCCCATTCTTGGACAATAAGCGATACCATATCGGATACCAGCCAGGGTACCCCCGAGAGATCCAGCAGCTGCTCTCGGGAAAGGTAAATGTTCATTATTCTCAGTTTCGCCCCGCTCCCAAATTCTGAGTCTTCTGTCAACTTTTCCCATAGTAACCCAGGGCCGCCAAAGCCCTCTGTGGGGGAGCAATCCTCCAGCCATGGCCGTACTTGCATAACGAGCCATCGGAGGTCCCGGTAGCCGTCCTCCACCCACATCTCTGCCCGGACCAGTCGATCTAGATCTAATAACCATTCCTCCATGGGCTGTTCTCCCAGAAAAAGCACTCGCAAGTCCCACCGGACCCAGTACCTCTAATCATCTGTGGGGAGGACCTTTCCATCACAATGCTTTTCTTGTTGAAGCCTCTCCCTCCATAGTTGCCGGCGGACAATGCTCCTGCAGCTCTGCTGGTCCAGTTCAGAACCAGGATCATCCAGCTGGCTCAGTGCCTCCTGTACTCTCCTTAGGTACTCGGCTTCCATAGTTACCAGCTACTTTGGCCCTTCTCTTTCAGCAGGAATCGTGTGGAAGAAGCAGATCCCACCGCTGCCACCAATGTGATGGATACCCCGGCTCCCCCGACTGGGTAGCTCCGCCAAACGGGTCCTGCTTCCTCCCTGCCGACTGCAGCTATGTAGCTGGCAAGTGACCACAGTCTGTAGCCACCCCTGATGCCGGACAGCATCAGTACCCAGGGTCCCACCCTGTGACAGACTCCAGCTACCCAGGCTGGGTAGCTCTGCCTGAGAATCCTTTCTCTGCCTTGAACAGCCTGCTATGTAGCCCAAGAAAGTGATTCTAGCAGGAGCTCACCCAAATAACTAGACAGACTAGCCTATTCAGGTGAAACAAGAAGAACTGCTTTATTGCACAGAAAACACAGCTTTTATACATTTCCAACACATGGGGATTTAGTTACTGCACAAATAGAAACAAATATTATACAATGGGACAAACATCAGACAATGGTTAGTTAAACAGATTCTAATCACATCCTGACTTACAAAAGGACAAATGAATGACTCACAATAACAGAAAGACACTTTACACATAGACTAGATAACAACAGGGGTGAGATTATAGGGGGGTAGGGGTTTATTGCACAGAAAACATAGCTTTTAGACATTTCCAACACATGGGGATTTAGTTACTACACAAATAGAAACAAATATTATACAATGGGACAAACATCAGACAATGGTTAGTTAAACAGATTCTAATCACATCCTGACTTACAAAATGACAAATGGATGACTTATACAGTTAACAGAAAGACACTTTACACATAGTCTAGAGATAACAACAGGGGGAAGGTTATAGGGGTTTAACCCTTGCAGCCTGGTATTCGTGACAGTAAGCAAAGACCACCTCACCATCTTCCAACTGCTAAAAGCCACCATTACTCTTACTAAAGAGAATTACATGCACACAGTACCCATTAAAGGATTAATAACTTGATTTCTTCAGACACCTTCTTCGCACATCACCTACCATGTTACACAGGCAAAGAATGACTGGGGATTGTAGGAAGTGGGAGGATACTTGAAGCTTTGCTGGGGTGTTCTTTGCCTCCACCTGGTAGTTAGGAGTTGAATTCCCACTAGTAATTGAATGGATTTGTGGATTATCCATGCCATTGGAAAGAAATAGCTGTTTTTATTTTATCCCTCCATCTATAGTTACTCGTGGACTTCCACATCTTGGGTATTATATCTCATCAGAAACAAGCTTGTGGACTCTCGCCACCTCTATGAAATAAAACATAATTTATGTAAGAACTTACCTGATAAATTAATTTCTTTCATGGTGGTGAGAGTCCAGGAGACCCATCCATTTTGGGGGGGTTGATTTTTTTTATAAAGCACATTATTTATCCTGTTCCTCTTTTTTATGCTTTTACTCCTTATGCACCTCACTAACTTGGCTATACATTAAACTGAGGTGAGGTATATTTATAGGTATTTGAAGTTTGGGAAACTTTGGCCCCTCCTGGTAGGAATGTATATCCCATCAGTAACTAGCACGTGGACTCTTGCCACCATGAAAGAAATGAATTTATCAAGTAAGTTCTTACATAAATTATTTTTTTTTGGGGTAAGTTTTTGTCTGAAATTCCCAGTACTTAGGGGGTTAAAAAAATATTTCCAATATATTTTTCATTGAAGAGTAAATCTAGGTAGGCTCAGGAGCGTGCATGTGTCTTTAGCACTCTATGGCAGCAGTGTTTGTAAAAATGTATAACATTGCTACAAACATTGACGCACACACTACCGCCATATACTTCTAAAGACATTTTAACAGGCAAACAAACAAATGCTAGTATCTGCATATGATGCTGTTTCATATGTCTGATGGCAAATTAATGATTACCATACTGTAGTGAGAGCAGTCCAGGGATACACCTACTGAAAAGCTTCTAAATTAAAGGGACAGTGTATCCTAAATTTGCCCCCTCCCCTTTAATTTGTTCTCAGTGATCCAGTTTGCCTGCTGGAGTGTATTAAATTGTTCACTAATATATCCTTTACCTTTATTTCCGCATTTGAAATAGCTGATTTTGTGTATAGTATCCACACCTAAACACAAAATTGTAATATTTAAGTATTGGCCATAGAAAAGTTGTGTAAACATATCACACAGAAGAAATTACACTCCTTGTGAGGGTTAGGAGAGCTAAGTAATAAAATGCTAGTTTTCAATTTTTCTCTAGGGCTCCGATATTCAAAACATTGACAGACCGACCGCCGCACACTGAAGCATGAAATGTGAGATACACCCTGACATAGGGGTACCCTTGTATGTCTATTGGATGATTTTCAAAAACAAATTAAAATCAGCCAGTAGAAAAAGCTTTAAATCTATTGGCTGACTTGAATGTGGTTTTGAAAACTAGCAAATAGAAATGCAAGGGTTCCCCAATATAAGGGGGTACCTCACATTCAAGCTTTAGTGTGTGGCGGTGACCACATGAAGAAGGATCGGATTGAAGATGGAATAAGAAAGAAGACTGAATATGATGATGAATATGAAGCCACTGCCGTGAAGAAAGCAGAGTAACACCACTGGAGCTAAGCACGTAGGAGCCAGAGTCAAGTTGGGTGAGTAGAAACTTTGAGGTTTAGAGTTAGGATTTTTTGGGGTGGGCTCTTTTTTAAAATAGGGTTTTTATTTTTTTCAATATCAAAAGAGCTAAATCGCTTTGGGGCAATGCCCTATCAATTGCCCTTCTAAGGGCAATCTTTTTTTAGGATAGTTTTTTTTGTTTAGATTAGGGGATTTTTGTAGAATAGGGATTTTTTATGTATGGGTAAAAGCGCTATATCACTTTAGGGGACTTTAGTTTTAGTATAGGCATAACTGGGGGCTTTTATTTTGTAGTGTTTTTTTTTTTGGTAATGGTTTTTTTGTAATATTAGTATTTTTTTATCTTCTGTAACTGTAAGGGGGTGTTAGGTTAGGGGTCTTGGGGGATTAGCTATTAGGGGGTCAAGTAGAGTAAGGGTGATTGCGGTGGTCTTGTGGTGGTATAGGGGTTAAATGGTGTAGGGGCGTTTGCGGAGGGCTTGTGGCGGTGTAGGAGTTTAGGGGTTTATAGGTTAGGGGGTGTTTGCGGTGGTCTTGTGAAAGTGTAGGAGTTTAGGGGTTTATAGGTTAGGGGGTGTTTGTGGTGGGCTTGTGGCTGTGTAGGGGATTAGGGGTTAATAGGCTAGGGGTGGTTTGCAGTGGGCTTGTGAAAGTGTAGGGGTTTAGGGGTTAATAGGTTAGGTTGTGTTTGCGGTGGGCTTGTGGCGGTTTAGGGGTTAAGTAGAGTAGGGGTGATTGAGGTGGACTTGTGGCGGTTTAAGGCTTGGTGCTTTATTTCAAAGGGATTGAACGTTGGTGATGATGCTGGTTGGAAAACATTGCAAGCATTGCCACCCATTGGGAAGTAAAGTAAAACACCTCTCGGCGATGCCGCCTGTTAAAGGGACACTGTACACTAGATTTTTATTTGCATAAATGTTTTGTAAATTATACATTTATATAGACTATATGGGGGTATTTTGTAACAATGTGTAGTTTTGCTTATTTTTTAATAACATTAAATGCTGATTGTCAGACTCCTAACTAAGCCCTTATGATGTAGACCCAAGTCTACAGACTCCTGCTGGCTACTGTTTGTGTAATGGGTCTTTTCATATGCAGGGGAGGGTCTGCTCTTCCTGCTTTCTCAGCCTCTTTCTGTGGGTGTCCCAGTCTAACCTCATCAACAGTGCTAAATTACGAGCTTCTAAGTAAGTTTTTAAAAGGTTTTATACTGGATTTTTAGATCAGTATCTGTGCATATTCTTCTTTGCAGTAGTGTATATTACATGCAGTTATATGAAAAGTGGTGTATACTGTCCCTCTAAAAATGATGTTGGCAACTTGGAATATTTCCCCAGTTTGCTAAACATTGCGGCGGATCCATTTGTTATATTTTACCTTCCCGTAGAACTTTCAATCATTGAGGCCTATGTATTCGGTATTGGTATACAGACAGGTATAAGATAAAGAAGCATTTGTATGTACAGAAAGTCATTATTATTATTATACTTTATTTATGAAGCGCCAACATATTCCGCAGCGCTGTCCATGGATACAATTAATTTAAATAAAACAATACAAGACTTGTAAAATACAGGACAAAATTTACAAACACATACAGGAGGGATTGAGGGCCCTATTCCCGTGGGAACTTACAATATAGAAGGGTAGGAGGTTGAGGAACAGGAGGTGAGGACTGCAAGATTGAGAAATATTGCAGAGTTAGATGAGGGAAATGTTAAGTAAGTGAAGTTAATTTATTATTGAGTTGGGTGGTATGCTTCTCTGAACAAAAAAGTCTTCAGGGAACATTTAAAGGAAGACAGATTAGGGCAAAGCCTGACAGCACGAGGGAGAGTGTTCCAGAGGGTAGGTGCTGCACGACAGAAGTCCTGCAGTCTAGGATGAGAGGAGGTGATAGTCAAGGATGCAAGGAGCAGGTCATTGTTGGATCTTAGTGGGCGGGCTGGAGTATACTTATGTATTAGAGAGGATAGGTAGAGGGGAGCGGTGTTGGTGAGAGCTTTGTATGTAAGGGTGAGAATTTTGAATTTAATTCTGCTGTGAATGGGGAGCCAATGAAGGGACTCACAGAGAGGTGTAGGAGATACAGAGCGACGGGAAAGGTGGATTTGCCTGGCAAAGGCATTTAGGATGGATTGAAGGGGGGAGAGGCAGGAAAGAGGAAGGCCAGTAAGCAGGTTATTCCAGTAGTCAAGTCGGGAAATAACAAGGGAGTGGATTATTTGCTTTGTGGTCAGAAAAGTGCAAATCTTTGAAATATTGCGTAGGTGGTTGCGGCAGGATAAAGAAAGAAATAATTAAATAATATCTGATTTTCCTGCAAGCTCAACCCATTTAAATGAATTGTGGTTTCAAAGAACAAAACCAGCTATTTTATATACAAAATGAAACCTAAAGGAGAAGTTTCTCATTCATTTTATATTCTGCTGATGGTATACAAAGTAATTGGAAAAACATTAAAGGGGCATTGTACATTAGATTTTTTATTAGCATACATGTTGTTTTGGTTTTTTTAATACTTTATTTTTCCAGTACCATATACAGTGACAAGCCATGAGAATTACAAAACAAATCAACTTAACTTAATACAATATAGCATCAAACATAATCACTGCAATAGCACCATATTTTTTTTAATTCTAGACCTCCTCCCTCCTCCATAGCATCTCCCACTCTTCTGATACCCATCTCACCTCTCTTACTGTCTCGGGATAGTGCATTAAATTCCTTTAGTATGAATCTGTTAATACTGACAAGTTCTTTATCAATTTGCTTTGTTCCTCCTTATCCTTTCTATGAACTCCCTCTCCTCACTTCTCCTATGCTCTACAGCATGTGCGCTTGCACCCCTGGGGGGTCTTTCTGTGCTGGTTAATGAAAAAGGCAATCCTCCACCCAGGGTATGGTTCTGATACTAAACCCAAATCTATCACCTCTCTCTTCCATCCTCTCCACCAAGTTTTCTCTTCCCCCAGAGCTTACCTTTTCCCTGCCCTCCCACCGGGCACCACCCCAGGGTCCTTTGTGCCTCTATCTCTAAGATACATCTAGGTTTGGTTATTGTGTCAGAGCTTTTAAGTAAAAATAGTCCACTTTTCATGTAGTTGAGCATTTAGTATGTACTCAGCGTCTTTGAATGGGTAAATGATCTGTTTTTGGTGTGCAAGGTCCAGTGTGTCAATAAGGGGTTCCCATTTAGTCATGAATTTTTTTGTTCTGCGTGTTATGTCCCCCTGCGTGTCAAGTTGTTCATATATCATTTGCTTTCTCAGTGTTTCCCTGAGTTGTGCTAAGCTTGGTGGTATCTGCGATATCCATTGCTTCAAAATGAGTTTTCTGGCCTGTAATATTACATTATGTATGAACTCTGTGTGTTGGCGTATCTTTGTTTGTGAGTGTAGGAATATCACCATTTCAGTTGATAAATGAATTTTTCCCCCTGTGCATTTTTCCATCCACCTCTGTGTCATGCCCCCAAATTTTGTTAACTTCGCGCAGTCCCATATTAGCTTACATGTTTGTAGATGATCCAATAGCCTATCTGGGAGTGTTTTGTAACAATGTATAGTTTTGCTTATTTTATAACAACATTGTGATGATTTTCAGACTCCTAACCAAGCCCCACAGTGTCAGATGTATACTGATGTATACAGACTACTGCTGGCTCCTGTTTGTGTTATTTGTCTTTTCATATGCAGAGAAGGGGAGGGGGGAGTGTCTGCTCTTGTTTTTCCAGCCCCTTTCACTGGGTGTCCCAGTCAACCTCATCATCAGTGCTAAAGTGGAGCTTCTAAGTTAGTTTTTAAAAGTTTTTTTTATGCTGTATTTTCAGTATCAGTATCTGTGCATATTCTTCTTCATACTAGTTTCTTTTACATGCAGTTATATGAAAATTGGTGTATACTGTCCCTTTAAGGCAAAAACTATTTTACAGCACCCTGTTCCTCTTTATTGTGTTCAATTGAGCCATCATGTAAACTAGCTCCTGCACTACGTTTCAATAGCAAAAATGTTTTAGTAACAAAATTGCTTATGAAGCATTTACCTTGTATGCAGATCTTTGCAATACAGTGATAATTGCTTGATTATTTATATACATCTTAAATATATGTTAATATCTCTTTAAATTGTTTTATTGGCTGCAGTCCCAAATATTTCCGCAAAATATTTCCTGCAATTTAAAACTACTGATCAAAGTGACCCATGCCTTATCTTAAACCCAGACTTCCATATGACCTATTCATCTTTCTATTTTTAAAATACAATCTTGGGAATTTTAAGTGTAATTGAAAGCATGTGAACAGGAATTATTTCAACATTGCAACCAAGAATATTTTTTTTTAATCACAAATGGCATATACTGATTCATAGATAAAAAATTCATTTTGCTCTTGTAGGAAAGTAACAAAAATGCTTCTATTACAATACGTACTTAAATAATTATTAAGAAGCCTCACATGCACTGTCTATTTTAAGAAAAACCCACATTATATGTTTCAGCCAGATGGGTGTTCTTCCAAACTATTTTTATACGCTATGACAAAATAAACAGAACATTTTCTAGCATATGTTCTTTGGGAACTTAAAAATGCTTTCCATCTGTTTTTTTCAGGATTCATACATAAAGTGTGTGCTTAAAGGGAAAGGAAACCTAAAATTTTCTTTCATGATTAATAAAGAACGTACAGGATGCTTCCAGGCGGCGGCCATGATGGTCATTTATTTCAGTGGCTGAAGAGCTGAGCATATATATATACGCTGCATATCGCTTAACTACGGCTTTATCTAGGATTAAAGTAAACTTATATTAAAACTACAACCTATGCTGAACAGTTATGATCTAAAATAAGATGCCAACTTCTGTCCTGAAGTACCAGAACGGTGAGGTACGCAGTGGGGGCCTAGAAGTGGGCCAGACCTTCACCTCCTCCCCCCCCAGCAATCCAGGTCGAACAGCTTTGTAAGCTGTCCTATCCCTTCCCCACCTAGAAGCACATAAGCTTATGATGCTATCTTCTTATATCCTCCACTACCCACACCGCCAACAGAGTTATGGCACTCAAGTGGCAGCACCTTGAGCACACGGTGGTCAATCTACTAAAAGCGCATTATCAGAATTTATCCAGCCTAATTACTGCCAGCTTTGGGGCACGATCACAATTGTGCACAGCCAATGGAGCTAACCAGATACCTACAACAGCCCCGTCTGAACAAATCCCTATCGAGAGGGCCTCAACGCATACCATGCTAGTAGCCAGATGGGATGAAAAACTCACCGCAGACATAGCTGACTTTGCGGGTGGAGGTTACTCGGCGTCCCTGACATCAGACTCTGCAGCTGCAGAGGGCAGCCGAGCTGGAACCCGGACTGATCCAAGAGACAGCTCTGGAGTCATGCAGCAGTCTTCTGAAGAGCAGCCCTCATCTGCTGAAGTCTACGATCCTGGAGAATACTCAGGGAACCATGGGAGGAAATACTGTGACTCAAAACAGAAGCAGCTGGACCCAAGTTTTTCTTGCAGGGCCGAGATTAGGCCCCTAGAGCAGCCGAGGCAGCGCTCTGCTCAACCCTACGAAATACCGGACCAACATGTGTACCCTACAGCTAATATTTCTCCTACAGAGGACTGTGGGACTACTTACCCTATGCTTCCTTGTGACACATTAACTCTAGGCTTCCACTGAGATGATTCTGTGCTAGAGGTACTGCTGGACACTTCCATTCAGACAAAGTTCGGATCCTGGATATATGAGTGATGGGGTTCTGCACTATCTTTGCAACGGAAAGCTGGCATCGACTGATGCTAAATATAAGTAACATTTAATTGTATTTTTTTTGGCTCTTGACAAGTCTTATTTTGTTACCCTCTGCTTAAACATCTTAATGACGATCTTTTGATCTGAGACTCTATGTTTTATATAAGATGTAGCTCTATTTGAATACTATAATCCTTTTATAGCCTAATATTGTTGCCCACTAAGGTTGTGCTTAAATGTAATAGTTCTATAAGCTGACTGCTAAAGCTCCTGGATAAACATAGCTCTATTCTACAAATGTCAAATCTTAAACACTATGTCTGGACTGATAACCACCTTATTGTCAGGGTTTTTTCCCTGTTTCGTTTGCCATGTGCTGCTGGCAGCCATTTTACTCACCTCTCTTCCTGACTATGGTGCATTGTGGGGGATGCTGCTCATTTCCTGCACTTCCTTTTATGGCCAGACTGGTGTGCATCATACGTGAGAGACAGGTTGCAGTCTCAGAATTGTGATGTCATCACTTATTATTTAAAGGGCCTCTGTTCAGTATGCTTTGCCTTTGCGTTGTCTCAGACCTGTTTGTGAGAGTTCCTGTGTATTACCTGGCTGCCTGACGTCCTTCCTGGTTCCTGATCCCTGGCTTGTTCCTGTCTCTGCTGTTTTCCTTGTTCCTGATTCCGGCTCGTCTGACTATTCGCTTTGGCTTCTGACTCGGCTCGTCTGACTACCAGCTCTGGTTTTGACTCCTGGCTTGTTATTTTACTTGTGGACTTTTTATCATTTTTTGCTATTAAAAAGGTGTGATTATTTTTGCACTTCTCGTCTCAGTCTGATTCTAGGCACCCTGACATTACGCAAAGGCCATGAATCCTGATGGTGCTAATTATACACCTTTACCTGCCATCATTTCCAGGATGGATGTACAGGATCACAGTTTGGATCAATTTGCACTAGCCCTGCAAACCTTGCTGACTTGCACTGCACATTTGGACCAAAGTGTCCTGCAAGTTATGGCTGCTCCTGTTTCCGCTGCTGCACCTATGTCTACCAGGAGCATGTCCGGTTCTGCACCCCTACCTTAGCGATATGGAGATGATCCTATTCAGTGCAGAGGGTTTTTGGAACCAGGTGGGCATTTACTTTGAGATGTTACCTCAGGCGTTTCCCTCTGACAGTGCTAAGGTGGGATTTCTCATCTCATTACTCTCTGACACAGCTCTTGCCTGGGCTAATCCCTTGTGGGAGACTAATAAACCTGTGATTTCAAATTACCCTGAATTTGTGGCCTCCTTTCAAAGGGTATTTGATGTTCCAGCTTGCTCCTCCTCTGCTGTCCATTAAGCAAGGTACAAGATCTGTTGCTCAGTATGCCATTGAGTTTCGTATGCTTGCCGCAGAGGTAGGTTGGAACAATGAAGCCCTTGTTGCCGCCTTCTTTCATGGGCTCTCTGATGCGATTAAAGACGAAGTTGCTGCCAGAGATTTACCAGAGGATCTCGAGGCATTGGTGTCTTTTTTTATCCTAATTGACATCACACTCAGAGAGATGCCCTCTTTCAAGGAGCGCTTGCGGAAGCCTCCTGTTCCGTTGTCTCCGTGTTCGTTCCCACCCATGCCTCCTGGTCCCGAGTCACCAAGTACTGCTGAGCCGATGCAGTTGGGATTCACGCGTCTCTCCGTGGCGGAGAGGGCCTTTAGGAGGAGGGAGGGGCTCTGCCTCTATTGTGGGTTACAGGGCCACCTTTTGAAGTCTTGTCCTACACGGCCGGGAAACGCTCACACCTAAGGTCCTGTCGAGGGCAGACCTTGGGTGGTTTATCCTTGTCCCCGGAACTGCTTAAGGAGAAACCTTTGGTCACGGTTGTCCTTTCCTGAGTGGACTCTTCCATAGTCACTCAGGCTCTTGTTGACTTCAGTGCTGCGGGCTATTTCATTGACAGTGCTTTGGTATCAAAGCACTCCATTCCTGTTTTGCCTCAGTCCGTTCCGCTTGCTATTGAGGCTATTGATGGCAGGCCCCTTCAGCCCGCACTCGTTACTCACGAAACTGCTCCGTTGTCCATGGCTGTTTAGGCTCTCCATTTTGAAACCCTCCAGTTCCAGGTGATAAACTCTCCGTATTTTCCGGTTGTTCTGGGTTATCCCTGGCACCAAAAGCACAATCCCAGTCTCGACTGGCGCAGGTCCGAAATTTTGTCGTGGTCCCTGCAATGTATTTCCACTTTTCATCGGAAACCAGTTAAAGTCTTGTGCACTTCTTCGGTATCTCAATTGCCAGAGGAGTACCGAGAGTTCCTAGACGTTTTTGACAAGGTGCGCGCTGGTACGTTGCCTCCTCACGGGTCTTACGATTGTGCCATAGACCTGCAACCCCAGAGCCATTCCTCCTCGGGGCCGGATGTACCCTCTGTCTGTTGCACAGAATTGTGCTATGGAGGAGTATGTTGCCGATGCTCTGTCAGGTGGGATCATCTGCAAATCCTGCTCTCCTGCAGGGGCTGGCTTCTTCTTTGTGAAGAAAAAGGGTGGCAAGACCATGTATCCATTATAGGGGTCTTAATCGTCTTACCATTAAGAATGCTTACCCTATTCTGCTCATTACGGAACACTTTGACCGCCTCAAGGGAGCTACGGTCTTTACTAAACTTGATTTGAGAGGGGCATACAATCTCGTTAGGATTAAGGAGGGCCACAAATGGAAAACAGCATTTAACACCAGGAGCGGGCATTATGAGTATCTTGTAATGCCCTTTGGCCTATGTAATGCTCCTGCTGTTTTTCAGGAATTTATTAATGATGTCCTACGAGATATGTTGCAACAGTGTGTTGTGGTGTACTTAGACGACATCCTCATACACTCACCCACACTTGAGGCTCATCGTTCTGATGTTACACAGGTGTTTCAGAGACTACATGAGAACGGCCTGTTTTGTAAACTCGAGAAATGTGAGTTCCATCAGACTCAAGTAACCTTCCTAGGTTATGTTATCTCAGTTGCAGGGTTCTCCATGGATCCTGACAAGTTATCTGCAGTTCTGCAGTGGCCTCACCCAGTTGGTCTTCGGTCTATTCAATGTTTTTTGGGGTTCGCCATTTACTATAGAAAGTTTATTAAAAACTTTTCTTCCTTGGTCAAACCTATGACAGACATGACCCGTAAAGAGAATGATCCACTCCATTGGTCACCTACTGCTATTAAGGCCTTTTTTAGTCTTAAGACTGCCTTTGCTGCTACTCCAGTTCTGGCTCATCCTAAACCTGTCCTGCCTTTCGTTCTTGAGGTCGATGCGTCTGAGACTGAAGTAGGTGCCCTCTTGTCTCAACGTCCTACGCCTGACGGTTCCTTGCATCCATGTGGTTTCTTCTCTAAGAAATTGTCTCCAGCGGAGTGCAATTATGAAATTGGCGACAGGGAATTACTGGCCATAATTTTGGCACTCAAGGAATGGAGGCATCTTGTCGAGGGTACTAGCGTGCCAGTGATCATTCTTACTAACCACAAGAATTTAACTTATCTATCTGAAGCAAAACGTTTGTTGCCCCGACAGGCCAGATGGGCGGTATTTTTGTCTCGGTTTAATTATGTGGTCTCCTACCTGCCTGGTAGTAAGAATGTTAGGGCTGATGCCCTCTCTCGACAATTTTCACCTCTGTCCAAGGAGGAGTCTGTACCTACTCCTGTTATACCTTGCGACCATATTTTGGCTACCATACGTACTAATTTGACTTCTCCCTTGGGGGAGGAGATCCTGGCTGCACAAACCAATGCACCTCCTGAGAAACCTAGTGGTAAGTGTTTTGTTCCTAAGAATCTTCAAACTAAACTTTTGCACACTTACCACTATCCTAAAGCCGCAGGTCACCCAGGCAAGAACCAAATTATTTGGTCTGTCACTCGACAATTCTGGTGGCCTGGTCTTCGTTCTGATGTTGCTGCGTATGTTGCCTCCTGCTCAGTTTGTGCACAGAATAAGACTCCTTGACGTCTTCCTGTGGGTCTTCTTCAGCCTATTGCTAGTGGTGAGCGTCCTTGGACACATATTTCCATGGACTTCATTGTCGAGCTCCCTGTTTCCAATGGCAATACTGTTATCCTTATGGTGGTTGACCGTTTTTATAAAATGTCACATTGCATTCCCTTGATAAAGCTGCATACTGCTCAGGAGCTTGCTTCAATTTTTGCCCGGGAGGTCTTCCGTTTACATGGGTTACCCAAGGAGATAGTGTCGGACCGGGGTAGCCAGTTTGTCTCCAGATTTTGGCGTTCCTTTTGTGCTCAAATGGGGATCCAGCTTTCCTTCTCCTTGGCATATCACCCTCAATCCAATGGGGCTGCGGAACAGTCTAATCAAGCTCTGGAACAGTTCCTCCGTTGCTATGTCTCAGATCACCACAATAATTGGTCTGAACTGTTACCTTGGGCAGAGTTTGCTCGTAATAGTGCTATTAATGCTTCCTCCAAGTTATACCCGTTCATGACGAATTATGGGTTTCAACCATCCTTGTTGCCCGATTCATTCATGTCTCAGGGTATTCCGGCTTTGAAGGAGCATCTCCGGCAGCACGTGGGTGCAGATTCAGGATTGCCTTCATCATTTTATGCAGCGCCAAAAGTTCCAGGCTGATCGTAGGCGTCTGCCCGCACCTTCCTACCAGGTTGATGAGAGAGTTTGGCTGTCCTCCCACAACTTGAACCTTCACGTGCCATCCAATAAATTGGCTCCCCGTTATGTTGGTCCTTTTCGAATACTCCGACGGGTTAATCCTGTGGCCTACGCTCTTGACCTTCCTCCTGCTATGCGCATCTCCAATGTTTTTCATGTCTCCCTCTTGAAACCATTGGTTTGTAATTGGTTTACCATTGTGTTGCCTCGTCAGTGTCCTATCTTTGTTGACAACCATGAGGAGTATGAGGTCAGCAGCATTATTGACTCTCGTATGTCCAGGGGCCGTGTACAGTATTTTGTTCACTGGAGGGGCTACGGTCCGGAGGAGCTTTCTTGGGTTCCCTCCTCTGATGTTCATGCTCCTGCCCTACTCCGTGCCTTCCATGCCCGTTTCCCCAATAAGCCTTTTGTCCTCCCGCGGGGGAGGGGTCGTTGAGGGGAGGGTACTGTCAGGGCTTTTTCCATGTTTCGTTTGCCATGTGCTGCTGGCAGCCATATTACTCACCTCTCTTCCTGACTATGATGCATTGTGGGGGATGCTGCTCATTTCCTGCACTTCATTTTATGGCCAGACTGGTGTGCATCATCCGTGTGAGACAGGATGCAGTCTCAGAATTGTGATGTCATCACTTATTATTTAAAGGGCCTCTGTTCAGTATGCTTTGCCTTTGCGTTGTCTCAGACCTGTTTGTGAGAGTTCCTGTCTATTATCTGGCTGCCTGACGTCCTTCCTGGTTCCTGATCCCTGGCTTGTTCCTGACTCTGCTGTTTTCCTTGTTCCTGATTCCGGCTCGTCTGACTATTCGCTTTGGCTCCTGACTCGGCTCATCTGACTACCAGCTCTGGTTTTGACTCCTGGCTTGTTATTTTACTTGTGGACTTTTTATTATTTTTTGCTATTAATAAAGGTGTGATTATTTTTTCACTTTTCGTCTCAGCCTGATTCCTGGCACCCTGACACTTATGGCCTCAATAATAAGCTGGAGCTGTCTAAAAATCTTGATATTTTCTGTGAGACTCAGATATCAAAGCTCTGTCTTGTTAGCGCTCTATCTTAATATGCTATATTTCTTTGGCTTGAGTATTGCTTTGGTGGGGGAGTGCAGTTTCTTCAGCTACAGTCGGGGTATTGTTTCATGGGGGGGATGTATTTCATTGCCAGCACCCAAGGTAGTGGGATGTGTTTAAGAGTAAAAGAGTTTCTAATGTATGTTCACCAAACATGCTGTGAGCTATAGACCCAGGATATACAAATTGCAACGTCAAGTCCATTTTTTTTTCTTTCTTGATTGATGATGCCTAATCTATATGGCTTGTACTATATTCCCTCTGCAAAATCTTCCCTAATAGTGGATGTATAGCCCTCAGTGACTATAACATGCTAGATACCCATAGTACTGACTTTTCCATATATCCCTAGGTTAACACAACACCAGTGTATACATGACACTTTCTGGCTAACTATCTTTTAATAGACTTTAATTGTATTGTGCCCTTATTTAGTTAATCTTTAGAGTAGAAGAGCCATTGCATCTCTAACTAATAATTCTGACTTTAAGCTTCACTATATATGGTACAACAGGACTATGTGCTCACTGATTATTGTTGGACCTGGCCTGGTTATTTTTTCACCAGTCTATTTTTGTACCATAGTTTTATATTGTATCTACCCTTGTTCTAGATTTTGTGACACTAGTTTTAAGTAGAGTTCTAGGATCTGTAGCTTCCTTACCACTCTGCAATTTGGTATGAGCCCCAATAGCGTTTTCTTAGTGAGCTAGAGATGATATCCTGCTAGTGTATCCTACAGTTGGGTAGTTCATCTATATTTATTATTATAGTTATATATTGTTTCTCCACAATTATTCGGATCACTGCCATGTTAGTAAACTCATCAGTGACTTATATCTTGTGATATATCGTCTCACTTGAATTCAGGGAAAAATAGTAGCAAGAAAAATAATAGAAATGTAGCTCTATTCTTGATTAGCAGCAAGTAAAAACAACTTATTTTACTAGCTTGCACAAGGTGAGCATTTACTTTTGTAATTGAATTTTAGAATATGGTATTTTCTCACAATAAAAGAAAAAATAAAGATTATGAGAGAAACTGTCTTAACCTCTGAATTTTATGTGACACTTCTCAGAAGAAAATAATAATGAAAAAATATGATAATCCTTTATACACAGGATAAGTAATTAGTAGATAAAGATTATAATTCGGTTTGAATGTTCAGTTAGAATTCCTCAAGGTTCACGCACTCACACAAACATACTAAAATCTATATACAAAGTTCCAGCACACACTCAATATTGCCCAGCAAGGAGGAGGTTAATTCAGGGAGAAACACCTCAGGTAATAAGACAAACTTAACTTGGCATATAAGGAAGCTTATCAGATATTTATGGAACGATACTCAAAGCACCGTGGTTACTGATCCAGATTCTCCTTAGAGAGGTACTGTGGCGTGGAGAGCGGTGACAACCCCTTAGAAAGAGCAAGACCGGAGGATCAGCAAGGAGCGGAGACCCGGTAGTAGCTTGTGTGAGCGCGACTTCGGCCGCGTGGGAAAGTAGATCCGGTAGGCGTAGGGATCCGGGATGGTATTGCAGTCACAATAGCAACAGGGAAGTAGTGCAGCAAACTTAGCCCAAATAGTAGCAGACCTAGAAAAGAGGAATGACCTGAAAGGGAAATGTAAAGCTTTGTTCAATGAGAGAATCCACTTTAATTTTCAGGCCCTGAGTGTTGGAATAGCACTTCCTTAAATAGGAGGAAGTGCTGATAGCCAGTAAACCTTAAAGGGATATCACATCCCCCCGTCTCAGGGAATCACCCCCGGGGATTCCAGATCCGGTTTAAGTGGATATCTGTGGTGAAAAGACCTCACCAAGCGAGGGGCATGGACTTCGGAATGATGATGCCAGGAATTTTCCTCAGGACCATATCCCTTCCATTTAATGAGATACTCAAGTTTGTGCCGTCGAATCCTAGAATCCAATATTGATTCAACTTCAAACTCATCTTGACGATCCACTAAGATAGGAAGTGGAGGATCTCTGTTAGTGCGTGTCAATGAGTGGAATGGTTTTATCAAGGAAATATGAAAGGCAGGATGAAATTTGTAATCCTTGGGTAATTTAAGTCTGACCACATTGGGATTTATTATTTGCTCCACAGGGTAAGGTCCCAGAAACTGGTTTGCCAATTTCTTACAAGGAACATGAAGTTTAAGATTCTTGGTGGAAAGGAGAACTAAATCACCTATTTTATATTCAGGTCCAATTGTGTGTTTTCGGTCATAATACCTCTTCTGGTATTCTTTGGCCTCAGATAGATGTTTCTTTAAAATTCTCAATCTGTCTTGAAGTTTAGAAGAAAATTCTATTGCTGTGGGAGAATTGACTGTTTTGTGGGATAAGGTTATGGTGTTAGGATGATACCCATAGGTTGCAAAAAAGGGGGACATTTTGGTTGAGGAACATATTGAATTATTATGGGAGAATTCTGCCATAGGAAGGAATACTGACCAGTCATCTTGTAAATGTGATATATAACAACGTAAAAAGTGTTCGATAGTCTGGTTAAGTCTTTCTGTCAACCCATTTGTCTGTGGATGGAAAGCGGTAGTGTAACGATGATCAATTCTTAATAGCTTACATAAAGATCTCCAGAAGGAAGAGGTGAATTGGGTACCCCTATCGGTAATTATATTAGAGGGTAGACCATGTAGTCTTACAACCTGATCAAGGAAGACTTTAGCTGTGGTCATAGCAGTCGGTAATCCCTTGAGTGGGATGAAATGTGCCAGTCTTGTTAAATGGTCAACTATTACCATGATGGTGTTATATTGCTGTGATTCAGGTAATTCTACTATGAAATCCATAGCAATAGTACTCCATGGTTTATCTGGAATGGGCAGAGGTAAATATATTTATTCATACCTGGCCACCAGAAATTACGGCGGGTAAGTTCAATGGTTTTCTGGATACCAGGATGACCTGATATAGTATCATCATGGGTGTGTGAGAGAATGGATGTTCTTACTTTTTTGGGTATGTATAATTGTTCCTCATGATAAAAGAGACCTGTTTTAGGATCTTTAGAACAATATTGTAGTGGTATTGAATCATGTTTCAAAGCGGTGTACACTTCTTCTTCTAAGGGTGTAAGGTTACCTATTATCTTTTCTGATGGGATGGTGAAATTAGGTTGTTCATGGGAAAGCATCTCGTGTATACGAGAGAGTGCGTCTGCTTTAGTGTTTTGACTCCCAGGTTTATAGGTTATTATGAAATTAAAGCGATCTAGAAATATTGACCATCTTGCCTGTCTAGCTGTTAAAGTTTTATTCTTCTTTAAGTATTCTAGGTTTTTATGATCAGTATAAATGAGAAACGGTATTACTGATCCTTCTAAGAGGTGTCTCCATTGTTCTAGCGAACATTTAATAGCAAGGAGTTCTTTATCACCCACACTATAGTTAGATTCAGCACTAGTCAATGTTCTTGAGTAAAAAGCAATCGGGTGAACTTCACCACTATCCTCATCTTCTTGGAAGAGAATAGCTCCAATACCTGTGTTAGATGCGTCAACCTCCAGTTGGAATTGTTTACCAAAGTTAGGCAGTGATAATATTGGAGCTGTTGTGAATAACTTCTTAAGTCTCTCGAAAGTTTCTTGAGCTTGTTCAGACCACTTAAAACACTGATTTATACTTGTTAATTGTGTTAGGGGTCTTACTACTGAGGAGAAGTTTTTAATAAATTTACGGTAGAAATTTGCAAAGCCTATAAATCGCTGTAATGATTTTACCGTCGTGGGTGTAGGCCAATTCTCAATGGCAGGTACTTTTTCGGGATCCATTTCTATTTTGTTTGGGGTTATTATATAACCCAGAAACTTTATTTTAGAGACATGGAAAACACATTTTTCCAGTTTTGCATATAATTTATGCTCTTTGAGACGGGTAAGCACCCACCGGACATGTTTTTCGTGTTCTATGGGAGTTTTAGAATATATCAGAATATCATCTAGATATATGATGACACAGATGTCCATTAGGTCATGGAAAATTTCGTTAATAAAATGTTGGAATGTGGCGGGGGCGTTGCTTAACCCAAAGGGCATCACATTATACTGGAAAAGACCGTAGCGTGTTCTGAACGCGGTTTTCCATTCATGTCCTTCTTTTATACGAATTAGGTTATAAGCGCCCTTTAGATCTAATTTTGAATATACTGTAGCCTCATTTAACCTTTTGAGTAATTCGGGAATGAGGGGTAAGGGATACCTGTTTTTAATTGTTATTTCATTCAAAGCCCTGTAGTCAATAATTGGTCTTATTGTACCATCTTTATTGCGTACTAAAAACATTCCTGCTGCTGCAGGAGATGTTGAGTGTGAGATGAAACCTTTATGCAGATTTTCATCTAGGTATGAACGTAAATATATCAATTCTTCTTGTGAAAGAGGATAAATCTTTCCGTGTGGTATTTGAGATCCCGGTATTAAATCAATGGGGCAGTCAAACTCCCGATGTGGTGGGAGGTTTTCTGCCTCCTTGAGATCAAATACCTCTGCCAGGTCCCGATAAATGTCAGGAAGAGCATGTTCCATAGCAGAGATTACCTGATAAGGAAAGCAAGTCTTAACACAATAGTTGGAATCAAAGGCTACCTGTGGTGATGACCAATCTATATGTGGGTTATGTATTTGTAACCAGCTAAAACCTAAGATGAGAGTATGCATATAAATAGGAATAAGGTCAAAAGTAATATATTCAGAATGTCCCTTGTCAGTCGTTACGAGTAGAGGGATGGTCTGGTGGGTAATGGGACCCTGTTGTATTATAGATCCATCAATAAGTTTAACTGAGACAGGTTGTGTTTTGCAAACAACTGGGATTTTATTAAGCTTAACATAGGATATGTCAATATAATTTCCTGACGCCCCAGAATCAAAGCGTTAGAACGCACGTTTTTCTGATCCCACTGTAAAGAAAGGATGAGAGTGAGTTGTGGATTTTGTGTCATATGTAAAATATTATGATTGGATTGATTCTTACCCTTTTTCTGTCGCAGCAGGGATGGACAATTTTTAACAGAATGTTCTTTTTGTCAACAATAAAGACAGAGGTTTTCCGATCGGTGTCTGGCCTTTTCTTCAGGAGTTAGAGGACCCCATATAGCTCCAATTTCCATAGGAATCTGATTTGTTATAGTCTTTTCCATGTTTGTAGGGCAAGGATAGGAACGTCTAGGCATAACATCATAGGAAGCTCGTTCAGCCTTTCTTTCACGTAACCTACGATCCAAGGTGGTACTTAATTTCATCAATCCATTCAGAGTGTCAGGCATCTCCAATCGGGACAATTCATCTTTAAGGGATTCAGATAGTCCCAATCTGAATTGGTTCTTTAAGCTGATTTCGTTCCACTGGGAGTCGTCTATCCCCATCTGGAACTCCGTGATATATTCCTCTATGTTCCTTTTCCCCTGTTTCATAGATCTTAATTTATTTTCAGTTGTTATTTGAGTGTGGGAATCCTCATACAAGGCAGTCATTGCTAGAAAAAATTCTTCAAGTGAATCCATTATCGGATGTTCACTTTCAAAGAATCTATTGGCCCAGGAGCGAGGCTCCCCCTGGAGGAAAGATATAGTGGTGCAAACCTTGATCCTTTCACTATGGTAAGTTTTAGGTCTGAGAGAGAAGAGAAGTTTGCATGCACTTTTGAAATCCCTGAAATCGCTACGCTTGCCTGAAAAGGGTTGTGGGTATTGTATGTGAGGTTCAGGAGTTCCAGCTTCTTTCCCTGACATACATATTAGGGTTTTGAGAGCTTTATTCTCCGTTTGTACCTCTGTTAAGGCTCTAGCAAGATATTCTAATTTTTGATGAATATTAGAAAATTCATTTTTAATTTCATTAGGATCCATGATCCCAGAATAACTTTTTGGCCTGAAAATTCTGTGATATATCGTCTCACTTGAATTCAGGGAAAAATAGTAGCAAGAAAAATAATAGAAATGTAGCTCTATTCTTGATTAGCAGCAAGTAAAAACAACTTATTTTACTAGCTTGCACAAGGTGAGCATTTACTTTTGTAATTGAATTTTAGAATATGGTATTTTCTCACAATAAAAGAAAAAATAAAGATTATGAGAGAAACTGTCTTAACCTCTGAATTTTATGTGACACTTCTCAGAAGAAAATAATAATGAAAAAATATGATAATCCTTTATACACAGGATAAGTAATTAGTAGATAAAGATTATAATTCGGTTTGAATGTTCAGTTAGAATTCCTCAAGGTTCACGCACTCACACAAACATACTAAAATCTATATACAAAGTTCCAGCACACACTCAATATTGCCCAGCAAGGAGGAGGTTAAATCAGGGAGAAACACCTCAGGTAATAAGACAAACTTAACTTGGCATATAAGGAAGCTTATCAGATATTTATGGAACGATACCCAAAGCAGCGTGGTTACTGATCCAGATTCTCCTTAGAGAGGTACTGTGGCGTGGAGAGCGGTGACAACCCCTTAGAAAGAGCAAGACTGGAGGATCAGCAAGGAGCGGAGACCCGGTAGTAGCTTGTGTGAGCGCAACTTCGGCCGCGTAGGAAAGTAGATCCGGTAGGCGTAGGGATCCGGGATGGTATTGCAGTCACAATAGCAACAGGGAAGTAGTGCAGCAAACTTAGCCCAAATAGTAGCAGACCTAGAAAAGAGGAATGACCTGAAAGGGAAATGTAAACCTTTGTTCAATGAGAGAATCCACTTTAATTTTCAGGCCCTGAGTGCTGGAATAGCACTTCCTTAAATAGGAGGAAGTGCTGATAGCCAGTAAACCTTAAAGGGATATCACATATCTTCACTCCTACTACATTTTGTTTTATGTTATGTACAAGAGGTCCAAAAGTGGCTCCAACTTATTTATGGAGGAAAATCATTTCATAGAAATTGTATCTTCTCAGCTACGCCCCTATGCTTAGTAATCTTTGTGTCCGTGGTCCAAGAGTGGCCACTAATCTATGGCCTAGATTTGGAGTTTGACGTTAGCCATGAAAACCAGCGTTAGAGGCTCCTAACGCTGGTTTTAGGCTAACTCCGGTATTTGGAGTCACTCAAAAAAGGGTCTAACGCTCACTTTTCAGCCGCAACTTTTCCATACCGCAGATCCCCTTACGTCATTTGCGTATCCTATCTTTTCAATGGGATCTTTCTAACTCCGGTATTTAGAGTCGTGTCTGAAGTGAGCGTTAGAAATCTAACGACAAAACTCCAGCCGCAGAAAAAAGTCAGTAGTTAAGAGCTTTCTGGGCTAACGCCGGTTCATAAAGCTCTTAACTACTGTACTCTAAAGTACACTAACACCCATAAACTACCTATGTACCCCTAAACCGAGGTCCCCCCACATTGCCGCCACTCGATTAATTTTTTTAACCCCTAATCTGCCGACCGCCACCTACGTTATACTTATGTACCCCTAATCTGCTGCCCCTAACACCGCCGACCCCTGTATTATATTTATTAACTCCTAATCTGCCCCCCACAACGTCGCCGCCAACTACCTACAATAATTAACCCCTAATCTGCCGACCGCAAAGCGCCGCCACCTACATTATAGCTATGTACCCCTAATCTGCTGCCCCTAACACAGCCGACCCCTATATTATATTTATTAACCCCTAATCTGCCCCCCACAACGTCACCTCCACCTGCCTACACTTATTAACCCCTAATCTGCCGACCGGACCGCACCGCTACTATAATAAAGTTATTAACCCCTAATCCGCATCACTAACCCTATAATAAATAGTATTAACCCCTAATCTGCCCTCCCTAACATCGCCGACACCTAACTTCAAACATTAACCCCTAATCTGCCGACCGGAGCTCACCGCTATTCTAATAAATGTATTAACCCCTAAAGCTAAGTCTAACCCTGACACTCCCCTAAATTAAATATAATTTTAATCTAACGAAATTAATTAACTCTTATTAAATAAATTATTCCTATTTAAAACTAAATACTTACCTGTAAAATAAATCCTAATATAGCTACAATATAAATTATAATTATATTATAGCTATTTTAGGATTTATATTTATTTTACAGGTAACTTTGTATTTATTTTAACCAGGTACAATAGCTATTAAATAGTTAAGAACTATTTAATAGTTACCTAGTTAAAATAATTACAAAATTACCTGTAAAATAAATCCTAACCTAAGTTACAATTAAACCTAACACTATACTATCATTAAATTAATTAAATAAAATACCTACAATTACCTACAATTAAACCTAACACTACACTATCAATAAATTAATTAAATACAATATGTACAAATAACTAAAATGAAATAAACTAACTAAAGTACAAATAAATAAAAAAGAACTAAGTTACAAAAAATAAAAAAATATTTACAAACATAAGAAGAATATTACAACAATTTTAAACTAATTACACCTACTCTAAGCCCCCTAATAAAATAACAAAGACCCCCAAAATAAAAAATGCCCTACCCTATTCTAAATTACTAAAGTTCAAAGCTCTTTTACCTTACCAGCCCTGAACAGGGCCCTTTGCGGGGCATGCCCCAAGAAGTTCAGCTCTTTTTCCTGTAAAAAAAAACATACAATACCCCCCCCAACATTACAACCCACCACCCACATACCCCTAATCTAACCCAACTCCCCTTAAATAAACCTAACACTAAGCCCCTGAAGATCATCCTACCTTGTCTTCACCTCACCAGGTATCACCGATCCGTCCTGGCTCCAAAATCTTCATCCAACCCAAGCGGGGGCTGGCGATCCATCATCCAGTGGCTGAAGAGGTCCAGAAGAGGCTCCAAAGTCTTCATCCTATCCGGGAAGAAGAGTAGATCCGGACCGGCAACCATCATCTTCCAAGCGGCATCTTCTATCTTCATGGAATCAGCCAATCAGAATCAAGTTCAATCCGATTGGCTGATCCGATCAGCCAATCAGATTGAGCTCGCATTCTATTGGCTGATCGGAACAGCCAATAGAATGCGAGATCAATCTGATTGGCTGATCGGATCAGCCAATCGGATTGAACTTGATTCTGATTGGCTGATTCCATCAGCCAATCAGAATTTTCCTACCTTAATTCCGATTGGCTGATAGAATCCTATCAGCCAATCGGAATTCGAGGGACGCCTTCTTGGATGACGTCCCTTAAAGGAACCTTCATTCGGCTAGTAGGCGTCGGGAGAAGAGGATGTTCCGCGTCGGATGGAAGATGATGGCTCCCGAAGAAAGAAGATTGAAGATGCCGTTGATAGAAGACTTCATCCGGATCATGGATCTCTTCAGCTCCCGCTTGGATGAAGACTTCATCTGGATCATGGACCTCTTCAGCTCCCGCTTGGATGAAGACTTCAGCCGGATCATGGACCTCTTCAGCCCCCCGCTTGGGCTTGGATCAGGACATCGGAGGAGCTCTTCAGGACGGATCGGTGAACCTGGTATGGTGAAGATAAGGTAGGAAGATCTTCAGGGGCTTAGTGTTAGGTTTATTTAAGGGGGGTTTGGGTTAGATTAGGGGTATGTGGGTGGTGGGTTGTAATGTTGGGGGGGGTATTGTATGTTTTTTTTACAGGCAAAAGAGCTGAACTTCTTGGGGCATGCCCCGCAAAGGGCCCTGTTCAGGGCTGGTAAGGTAAAAGAGCTTTGAACTTTAGTAATTTAGAATAGGGTAGGGCATTTTGTTATTTTGGGGGTCTTTGTTATTTTATTAGGGGGCTTAGAGTAGGTGTAATTAGTTTAAAATTGTTGTAATATTTTTCTTATGTTTGTAGATATTTTTTTTATTTTTTGTAACTTAGTTCTTTTTTATTTTTTGTACTTTAGTTAGTTTATTTCATTGTAGTTATTTGTAGATATTGTATTTAATTAATTTATTGATAGTGTAGTGTTAGGTTTAATTGTAGGTAATTGTAGGTATTTTATTTAATTAATTTAATGATAGTATAGTGTTAGGTTTAATTGTAACTTAGGTTAGGATTTATTTTACAGGTAATGTTGTAATTATTTTAACTAGGTAACTATTAAATAGTTCTTAACTATTTAATAGCTATTGTACCTGGTTAAAATAAATACAAAGTTACCTGTAAAATAAATATTAATCCTAAAATAGCTACAATGTAATTATAATTTATATTGTAGCTATATTAGGATTTATTTTACAGGTAAGTATTTAGCTTTAAATAGGAATAATTTATTTAATAAGAGTTAATTAATTTCGTTAGATTAAAATTATATTTAATTTAGGGGGGTGTTAGTGTTAGGGTTAGACTTAGCTTTAGGGATTAATACATTTATTAGAATAGCGGTGAGCTCCGGTCGGCAGATTAGGGGTTAATGTTTGAAGTTAGGTGTCGGCGATGTTAGGGAGGGCAGATTAGGGGTTAATACTATTTATTATAGGGTTAGTGAGGCGGATTAGGGGTTAATAACTTTATTATAGTAGCGCTCAGGTCCGGTCGGCAGATTAGGGGTTAATAAGTGTAGGCAGGTGGAGGCGACGTTGTGGGGAGCAGATTAGGGGTTAATAAATATAATATAGGGGTCGGCGGTGTTAGGGGCAGCAGATTAGGGGTACATAGGGATAATGTAAGTATTGGCGGTTTACGGAGCGGCAGATTAGGGGTTAAAAAAAATATGCAGGGGTCAGCGATAGCGGGGGCGGCAGAATAGGGGTTAATAAGTGTAAGGTTAGGGGTGTTTAGACTCGGGGTACATGTTAGGGTGTTAGGTGCAGACGTAGGAAGTGTTTACGCATAGCAAACAATGGGGCTGCGTTAAGAGCTGAACGCGGCTTTTTTGCAGGTGTTAGTTTTTTTTTCAGCTCAAACAACCCCATTGTTTCCTATGGGGGAATCGTGCACGAGCACGTTTTTGAGGCTTGCCGCGTCTGTAAGCAACTCTCGTATCGAGAGTTGAAGTTGCGTTAAAAATGCTCTACGCTCCTTTTTTGGAGCCTAACGCAGCCTTTATGTGGACTCTCAATACCAGAGTTATTTTTATGGTGTGGCCAGAAAAAAGCCGGCGTTAGGTATGCAGGTCTTTACCGACAAAACTCTAAATCTAGCCGCTTGTTTGTTTGTTTGTTTGTTTGTTTGTTTTAATCAGTAAAACTGTTTGAATGGGGTTCTTTTTTTTAGTTAATAGTTCTTTTTGCAATTAACTAACAAGAAGGTAAACATACTGAAGTTTTAAAGTTGTTTTTTTTTATTGATGTTCAATGTGACACTTTTCCCCTCCCTCTGTTGTATTTGTTCCTAGACCACAAGAATTTGTCAATGTATGTACATATCTAAATGTAGTATATACCTACACATTATGAGACTCTGATAATGTATGTACAGGTCAGCATTCAGTATATATCTATATATTATGAGACTATTGTAACCTGTTTATAATTATATTTGATAAACCCCAATAAAAAAAAAAATTGCAATTGTAAAAAACTCTGAAAAGCCTCCTTGTGGGTGAGATATGGTGGCGTTAAGCTTTATACCACACAAAATCCAAGGGCTGCTTTGATGTGCTCGTGCATGCTTTCCCCCATAGACATCAATGGGGAGAGAGTGTTAGAAAAAAAAACTAACACCTGCGATCGTGGAATGAAAAATCTCCGTAACGCAACCCCATTGATGTCTAAAAAAAAGTTATGTTTAAACCTAACACCCTAACATAAACCCCAAGTCTAAACACTGCCGCCCCGTTATCGCCGACACTGATTAAAGTTATTAACCCCTAATCTGCCGCTCCCGACATCGCCAACACTAATAAAAGTTATTAACCCCTATTCGGCCGCTCCCCGAAATCACCAACACCTAAATAAAGTTATTAACCCCTAATCTGCCGCCCCCGACATCGCCGACACTAATAAAAGCTATTAGCCCCTATTCCGCCATTCCCCGACATCGCTGCCACTATAATAAAGTTATTAACCCCTAAACCTCCGGCCTCCCACATCTCCGCCACTAAATAAACCTTTAGACCGCTGCTTCATAACTGCTGTTTCTGGCGAGCCTGCAGGCTTGCCAGAAACATGGGCCCTCAAGCTCCATTCGGAGATTGATAGATAGGCCCCTTTACCTATGCTGCAGCTTTTACTTAACATTTTTTTAGACAAAAATATATTTTCGACACATGTAAATACCTCTCTTTTATATGCATGATAAAAAATACGTCCCTTTAAGGTCTCTCATTTAAACACAAAAAAGGAACATAAATTCCTGGTTTCAGCTCTCTTACTGCCAGTTTGTACACACGCTCTATATGAAAAGCAACTTCAATGAATATTTGTTTATGCCCAGAATATTAATTTAAATTGTTCAATTAGCTATTTTTATTCTGAAACTTGTATATTTTAAAGTAAGAGGCTTTTCTTAGCATTAAAATTGCCTTATGTACTATCTACTGTAAATAAATCAACATTTAATGGAAGATTTATCAAGATTGCAGGCAGACAAGTTCTAAAGTAGAGAATCTGACCATCTCTTATTACTACAATTTATATTGCACAAGCGCTCTCTTGTGCAATGACGCCCCCTGCTCTCATGCAGCCATTTGCCAATAGCTGGGCATGTCAATTCCCCAGAACATATAAGAACATATAAGTGTCAGTGTGATTTATCTTGCTACCTTTGAGGTACTGTAGAGAATAAATAAACAGTTTTGGCCTCAAAAAAATTGTGGTTGCAGGGTCTCTCATGCCTCAAAGGCTGCAAATGCCGTTCAATACGTCTTCCCCATAGGGGCCATATTTACCAAATGAAATAGGCTGAATCTTTACCTGAAGGTATCTGTATGCAACTAAATCAAACAGCTGATATCCAGCAGCACTATCCAGGGGAAAAAAATACAGCTTGAAGGTAAAGATTAACTTTTATTTCTTCCATTAAGAAAATATAATAAACATAGTGTGCTGTCTATTAGGGCCAGCACTGGGCACAAATAACCTAACCATTTCATGCCACAACAACAGCACTTTGTCAGGGTTGTCCTGGTAACTACTAGGGATGGGTGAATGTGTTTAAATTTAAATTGGAATGGTACAACAAACTTTATTGTCTAAATTTGATTTGGAAAATTGAATGTTGATATGAATAAATATTCTTTAAAATTTGAAAATTGAATGTTATTTCCAGTTTTCGAATGTAACTTTTGATTTTGAATTTTGGTTTCAATTTCAAATTTTGGTTTCAATTTTAAACTTTGGTTTCAATTTCGAATGTAACTTTTGAATTTGAATTTTGGTTTTGATTTTGAATGCTGGTTTAAAATTCAAATATTACATTTATAAAAGATAGCGGTAGATTAGAAATACTATTTTGAAATCGAAATCAAACATATAAAATACCATTTTGCATAAAACAAGGTCAAAATCGAATGTTAGTAATATTTTCGAATTTCATGTAAAAAAACACAACTAAACATTTCATTATTCAAATTAATATTTTCAAATGTTCTTTACTATTCAAAAAAGAATCTTAAAATACGATATGAACATCGAAAATTTGATTTGAAGAAACAAATGTATCGGATTTCGTTTAAATTTTCTAATATTTCGAAACATTTGCCCATCCCTAGTAACTAGCCAAATCTATACATCACAAGTATACTAAAATGTAATTAGAAATTCATTTGTACACCCTCACAAAATTAAGTTTCAGAAATAAACTTGCCTTATTGACAAATATCAAAATTTTACATTAGAAAATATTTACTGTTTCAAAGATTGCAATTACAACTTATGTGCCAAATTGTAGACAAATTTGCTTAAAGTAAAAATATTAGTGCAGCCAGATTAGCAAGCATATTACAAGTTGAAAGTAAAAAGGTAGTGCGACTCAGGCGAGCTAACTTTACGACTTTGGATATTGCGACCACACTAACTCTTTCTCCCCATAAACTTCTATTGGACATGCTGAAGAAATCCTTATAGTTATTGCTCGCATGCTAGCGTCGCTAGACCAACCAACACTGCGCAAGACCAACTGCGCTAAAGCAAAAGGTGCATTAGGAATGCTTTACTTCCTATGTTCTTTAAACAGAAAAAATGTTTTCTTTCATGTAATTAGCAAGAGTCCATGAGCTAGTGACGTATGGGATACACATTCCTACCAGGAGGGGCAAAGTTTCCCAAACCTCAAAATGCCTATAAATACACCCCTCACCACACCCACAAATCAGTTTTTACAAACTTTGCCTCCTATGGAGGTGGTGAAGTAAGTTTGTGCTAGATTCTACGTTGATATGCGCTCCGCAGCAGGTTGGAGCCCGGTTTTCCTCTCAGCGTGCAGTGAATGTCAGAGGGATGTGAGGAGAGTATTGCCTATTTGAATGCAGTGATCTCCTTCTACGGGGTCTATTTCATAGGTTCTCTGTTATCGGTCGTAGAGATTCATCTCTTACCTCCCTTTTCAGATCGACGATATACTCTTATATATACCATTTCCTCTACTGATTCTCGTTTCAGTACTGGTTTGGCTTTCTACTACATGTAGATGAGTGTCCTGGGGTAAGTAAGTCTTATTTTCTGTGACACTCTAAGCTATGGTTGGGCACTTTTATATAAAGTTCTAAATATATGTATTCAAACATTTATTTGCCTTGACTCAGGATGTTCAACATTCCTTATTTCAGACAGTCAGTTTCATATTTGGGATAATGCATATGAATAAATAATTTTTTCTTACCTTAAAAATTTGACTTTTCCCTGTGGGCTGTTAGGCTCGCGGGGGCTGAAAATGCTTCATTTTATTGCGTCATTCTTGGCGCTGACTTTTTTGGCGCAAATTTTGTTTTCTGTTTGCGTCGTCATACGTGTCGCCGGAAGTTGCGTCATTTTTGACGTTTTTTTTGCGCCAAAGGTGTCGGCGTTCCGGATGTGGCGTCATTTTTGGCGCCAAAAGCATTTAGGCACCAAATAATGTGGGCGTCTTTTTTGGCGCTAAAAAAAACATAATTTATGCTTACCTGATAAATTTATTTCTCTTGTAGTGTATCCAGTCCACGGATCATCCATTACTTATGGAATATATTCTCCTTCCCAACAGGAAGCTGCAAGAGTCCACCCACAGCAAAGCTGCTATATAGCTCCTCCCCTAACTGCCATATTCAGTCATTCGACCGAAAACATGCAGAGAAAGGAAAAACCATAGGGTGCAGTGGTGACTGTAGTTCAAATGAAAAAATTACCTGCCTTAAAGTGACAGGGCGGGCCGTGGACTGGATACACTACAAGAGAAATAAATTTATCAGGTAAGCATAAATTATGTTTTCTCTTGTTAAGTGTATCCAGTCCACGGATCATCCATTACTTATGGAATACCAATACCAAAGCTAAAGTACACGGATGATGGGAGGGACAAGGCAGGTACTTAAACGGAAGTTACCACTGCCTGTAAAAAACCCTTTCTCCCAAAAATAGCCTCCGAAGAAGCAAGGTATCAAATTTGTTAAATTTGAAAAGTATGAAGCGCAGACCAAGACTCCGTCTTGTAAATCTGTTCAACAGAAGCCACATTTAAAAAAGGCCCAAGTGAAAACCACAGCTCTAGTAGAATGAGCTGTAATCCCTTCAGGAGGCTGCTGTCCAGCAGTCTCATAAGCTAAATGAATTATGCTTTTTAACCAAAAAGACAGAGAGGCTGCTGAAGTCTTTTGACCTCTCCTCTGTCCAGAATAGACAACAAACAAGGTGAACGTTTGATGAAAACTGTAGTAGCTTGTAAGTAAAACTTTAAAGCACAAACCACGTCCAATATTGTGTAATAGACGTTCCTTCTTTGAGGAAGGATTAGGATACAAGCATGGAACAACTATCTCTTGAGTGATGTACTTGTTAGATACCACCTTAGGAAAAAACCCAGGTTGGTACGCAGGACTACCTTATCCGTACGAAGGACCAGATAAGGAGAATCACATTGTAACACAGATAACTTGGAGACTCTACGAGTCGAGGAATTAGCTACCCAAAAGGAACTTTCCAAGATAAAGATTGATATCTATGGAACAAAAAAGGTTCAAACGGAACTTCTTGAAGAACCTTAAAAATCAGGTTTAAGCTCCATGGCGGAGCAACAGTTTTAAACACAGGCTTGGATCTAACCAAAGCCTGACCAAATGCCTGAACGTCTAGAATACCTGCCAGACGCTTGTGCAAAAAAATAGACAGAGTAAAAATCTGTCCCCTTTTAAGGAATTAGCTGACAACCCTTTTCTCAAAAACATCTTGGAGAAAAGATAATATCCTGGGAATCCAGACTTTACTCCATGAGTAACCCTTGGATTCATAACAATCAGATATTTACACCATATCTATGTTCAATTTTCCTAGAGACAGGCTTTCATGTCTGTATTAAGGTATCAATGACTGACTCGGAGAAGCCATGCTTTGATAACATCAAGCGTTCAGTCTCCAGGCAGTCCATCTCAGATTGATTCTATTTAGATGGTTGAAAGGACCCTGAGGTAGAGGGACCTGTCTCTGAAGCAGAGACCGTGATGGAAAGGATGACATGTCCACCAGATCTGCATACCAGGTCCTGCGTGGCTACGCAGGCGCTGTCAAAAACACCAAAGCCCTCTCCTGCTTGGTCTTGACCTCCGGAGGAAATCCCACTCCCCCGGAAGAAAAGTCTGACGACTTAGAAAATCCACCTCCCAGTTCTCAACACCTGGGATATGGATAGCTGATAGACAAGAGTGAGTCTCTGTCCAGTAAATTATTGTAAGACTTCTAACATCGCTAGGGAACTTCTGTTCCCCCTTGATGGCTGATGTAAGCCACAGTCGTGTATATTGTCCGACTGAGTATGATGTACCTCAGAGTTGCTAACTGAGGCCAAGTCTGAAGAGCATGGAATATCACTCCCAGTTCCAGAATATTTATTAGAAGGAGGGTCTCCTCCTAAGTCCACTATCCCTGAGCCTTCAGGGAGTTCCAGACTGCATCCCAACCTAAAAGGCTGGCATCTATTGTAACAATTGTCCCATCTGACCTGCGGAAGGTCATACCCTTGGACAGATGGACCCGACATAGTCACCAGAGAAGAGAATCTCTGGTCTCTTGGTCCAGGTTTAACAGGGGGACAAATCTGTGTAATCCCCGTTCCTCTGATTGAGCATGCATAGTTGCAGCGGTCTGAAATGTAGACGTGCAAACGGTACTATGTCCCTTGCCGCTACCATTAAGCCGATTTCATTCATGTACTGAGCCACCGAAGGGCGCGGATGGGATGAAAAAAAAAAAACACGGCAGAAATTTAGAAACTTTGACAACCTGGACTCCGTCAGGTAAATTTTCATTTCTACAGAATCTATCAGAGTCCCTAGGAGGGAAACCCTTGAGATTTGGGATAGAGAACTCTTTCCTTGTTCACTTTCCACCCATGTGATCTCAGAAATGCCAGTACTACGTCCGTATGAGACTGGTCAATTTGGATGTTTGACGCCTGTATCAGGATGTCGTCTAAATAAGGGGCCACTTCTATGCCCCGCGGTCTAAGGACCGCCAAAGCGACCCCAGAACCTCCATAAAGATTCTTGGGGCTGTAGATATCCCAAAGGAAAGAGCTACAAACTGGTAATGCCTGTCTAGAAAGGCAAACCTGAAAAACGATGGTGATCTTTATGCATCACAATATGAGGATAAGCATCCTTCAAATCCATTGTAGTCCTCTATTGACTCTCCTGGATCATAGTTAAGATGGTACGAATAGTTTCCATCTTAAATTACGGAATTCTGAGGAATTTGTTTAAGATCTTTAGATCCAAAATAGGTCTGAAGGTTCCCTCTCCTTGGGAACCACAAACAGATTTGAGTAAAAACTCTGTCCCTGTTCCTCTCTTGGAACTGGATGGATCTCGTACACAATGTAAGAATGCCTCCTTCTTTATATGGTTTGCAGATAATTGTGAAAGGCGAAATCTCCCCTTTTTTTGGGGGGGAATCTTTGAAATCCAGAAGATATCTCTGGGATATAAATTCCAATGCCTAGGGATCCTGGGCATCTCTTGCCCACACCTGGGCAAAGAATGAAAGTCTGCCCCCTATAGGATCCGTTACCGGATAGGGGTCCGTTCCTTCATGCTGCCTTAGAGGCAGCAGCAGGCTCCTTGGCCTGCTTATCTTTGTTCCAGGTCCGATTGTCTCCAGACCGCCTTGGACTGAGCAAAAATTCCCTCTTGTTTTGCCTTAGAGGAAGAGGATGCCACACCTGCCCTGAAGTTTTTAAAAGGTACGAAAATTAGACTTTTTTTTTTTTTTTTTTTTTTTTGCCCTTGATTTAGACCTATCCTGAGGAAGGGCATGACCTTTTCCTCCAGTGATATAAGCAATAATCTCCTTCAAACCAGGCCCGAATAGGGTCTGCCCCTTGAAGGGAAGTTAAGAAGCTTATTTATTAAAGTCACGACAGCTGACCATGATATAAGCCATAGCGCTCTGCGCGCCAGTATAGTAAAAAAAAAAACAGAATTCTTAGCCGTTAGTCTAGTCAAATGAACAAGGCATCAGAAAAAAAAGGAATTGGCTAGCATAAGCTTGTCAAATATATTCATCCAATGGAGTCGCTTAACTGTAAAGCCTCATCAAGAGACTCAACCCAGAACGCCGCAGCAGCAGTGATAGAAGCAATGTATGCAAGGGGCTGCAGGATAAAACCCTGTTGAATAAACATTTTTTATCCATTGGATCTAAAAAGCACAACTGTCCTCGTCAGAGTTAGTGGTACGCTTAGCTAGAGTAGAAACTCTTCTCTCCACCTTAGGAACTGTCTGCCAGAAGTCCCGTGTGGTGGTAACTATTAGAAAACATTCTTCTAAAAAATAGGAGGGGAAGAGAACGGCACACCTGGTCTATCCCATTCCTTATTAAAAAAAATTTTTAGTAAACCTCTTTAGGTATTGGAAAAACATCAGTACACACCGGCACTGCATATTATTTATCCAGTCTACACAATTTCTCTGGCCCTGCGATTGTACACATTCATTCAGAGCAGCCAAAGCCTCCCTGAGCAACAAGTGGAGGTTCTCAAGCATAAATTTTAAATGTAGAAATATCAGAATCAGGTTAAATCATCTTCCCTGAGTCAAAAAAAAAAAAAAAAAAATCACCCACAGACTAAGCATATTGTGAGGTAGTATCATACATGGTTCTTAAAGCGTCTGTATGCTCTGTATCTACCCCCAGAGCTAACTGCTTTCCTTTAATTTCAGGTAGTCTGACTAATACTGCTGCCAGAATATTATTCACCACCTTTGCCATGTCTTGTAAAATAAACGCTATGGGCGCCCTTGATGTACTTGGCGCCATTTGAGCGTGAGTCCCTGAAGCGGGAGTCGAAGGGTCTGACACGTGGGGAGAGTTAGTCGGCATAACTTTCCCCTCGACAGAATCCCCTGGTAAAGAAACGCTATGGGTGCCCTTGATGTACTTGGCGCCATTTGAGCGTGAGTCCCTAAAGTGGGAGTCAAAAGGTCTGACACGTGGGGAGAGTTAGTCGGCATAACTACCCCCACGACAGAATCCTCTGGTGATAATGTTTTTAAAGACAAAAAATGATCTTTATTGTTTAACATGAAATCAGTACATCTGGTACACATTCTAAGATGGGGTTCCACCATGGCTTTAAAACATAATGAACACAGAGCTTCCTCTATGTCAGACATATTAGAACAGACTAATAATGAGACTAGTAAGCTTGGAAAACACTTTAAATCAAGTTAACAAGCAAATATATAAAACGTTACTGTGCCTTTAAGAGAAACAAATTTTGCCAAAATTTGAAATAACAGTGAAAAAAGGCAGTTAAACTAACAAAATTTTTACAGTGTATGTAACAAGTTAGCAGAGCATTGCACCCACTTGCAAATGGATGATTAACCCCTTAATACAAAAAACAGATTAACAAAACGAAAAATATGTTTTAAACAGTCATAACAGCTCCTACTTTTGAAGCCCTTTTGAGCCCTTCAGAGATGTCCTATAGCATGCAGGGGACTGCTGAGGGAAGCTGAATGTCACTGTTTGTAATTTTAACTGCACCAACTGTAACTTTTATACTATAACAGTGGAAAGCCTCAGGAAACTGTTTCTATGCAAAATTTAAGCCAGCCATGTGGAAAAAAACTTAGGCCCCAATAAGTTTTATCACCAAACATATGTTAAAAAACGATTAAACATGCCAGCAAACGTTTTAAAACACATTTTTACAAGAGTATGTATCTCTATTAATAAGCCTGATACCAGTCGCTATCGCTGCATTTAAGGCTTTACTTACATTACTTCGGTATCAGCAGTATTTTCTTAGTCAATTCCATTCCTAGAAAAATATTTTACTGCACATACCTTATCTGCAGGAAAACCTGCACGCCATTCCCCCTCTGAAGTACCTCACTCCTCAGAATGTGTGAGAACAGCAAATGGATCTTAGTTACGTCTGCTAAGATCATAGAAAAACGCAGGCAGATTCTTCTTCCAAATACTGCCTGAGATAAACAGCACACTCCGGTGCCATTTAAAAATAACAAACTTTTGATTGAAGAATAAACTAAGTAGAAAGCACCACAGACTCTCACAACCTCCTATCTATGTTGAGGCTTGCAAGAGAATGACTGAATATGGCAGTTAGGGGAGGAGCTATATAGCAGCTTTGCTGTGGGTGGACTCTTGCAGCTTCCTGTTGGGAAGGAGAATATATTCCATAAGTAATGGATGATCCGTGGACTGGATACACTTAACAAGAGAAATATGGGCGTCACTATTGTCTCCACATTATTTAAGTCTCATTATTTTGTGCTTCTGGTTTCTAGAAGCTTGTTCACTGGCATTTTCTTCCCATTCCTGAAACTGTCATTTAAGGAATTTGATCAATTTTGCTTTATATGTTGTTTTTTTCTATTACATATTGCAAGATGTCCCACGTTGAAGCTGAGTCAGAAGATACTTCTGGAAAATCGCTGCCTGGTGCTGGAGCTACCAAAGCTAAGTATATCTGCTGTAAACTTTTGGTATCTGTTCCTCCAGCTGTTGTTTGTAATGTTTGTCATGACAAACTTGCTAATGCAGATAATATTTCCTTTAGTACTGTTACATTACCTGTTGCTGTTCCGTCAACATCTAATACTCAAAGTGTTCCTGATAACATAAGAGATTTTGTTTCTAAATCCATTAAGAAGGCTATGTCTGTTATTCCTCCTTCTAGTAAACGTAAAAAGTCTTTTAAAACTTCTCATTTTTCAGATGAATTTTTAAATGAACATCATCATTCTGATACTGATATTGGTTCCTCTGATTCAGAGGATTCTGTCTCAGAGGTTGATGCTGATAAATCTTCATATTTATTTAAAATGGAATTTATTCGTTCTTTACTTAAAGAAGTCCTAATTGCATTAGAAATTGAGGATTCTAGTCCTCTTGATACTAAATCTAAACGTTTAGATAAGGTTTTTAAATGTCCTGTAGTTATTCCAGAAGTGTTTCCTGTCCCTGGTGCTATTTCTGAAGTAATTTCCAGGGAATGGAATAATTTGGGTAATTCTTTTACTCCTTCTAAACGTTTTAAGCAATTATATCCTGTGCCATCTGACAGATCAGAATTTTGGGACAAAATCCCTAAGGTTGATGGGGCTGTCTCTACTCTTGCTAAGCGTACTACTATTCCTACGGCAGATGGTACTTCCTTTAAGGATCCTTTAGATAGGAAAATTGAATCCTTTCTAAGAAAAGCTTACTTGTGTTCAGGTAATCTTCTTAGACCTGCTATATCTTTAGCGGATGTTGCTGCAGCTTCAACTTTTTGGTTAGAAGCTTTAGCGCAACAAGTAACAGATCATAATTCTCATAGCATTATTATTCTTCTACAACATGCTAATAATTTTATTTGTGATGCCATCTTTGATATCATTAGAGTTGATGTCAGGTATATGTCTCTAGCTATTTTAGCTAGAAGAGCTTTATGGCTTAAAACTTGGAATGCTGATATGTCTTCTAAGTCTACTCTGCTTTCCCTTTCTTTCCAGGGTAATAAATTATTTGGTTCTCAGTTGGATTCTATTATCTCAACTGTTACTGGAGGGAAAGGAACTTTTTTACCACAGGATAAAAAATCTAAAGGTAAATTTAGGTCTAATAATCGTTTTCGTTCCTTTCGTCACAACAAGGAACAAAAGCCTGATCCTTCATCCTCAGGAGCGGTATCAGTTTGGAAACCATCTCCAGTCTGAAATAAATCCAAGCCTTTTAGAAAACCAAAGCCAGCTCCCAAGTCCACATGAAGGTGCGGCCCTCATTCCAGCTCAGCTGGTAGGGGGCAGATTACGTTTTTTCAAAGAAATTTGGTTCAATTCCGTTCACAATCTCTGGATTCAGAACATTGTTTCAGAAGGGTACAGAATTGGCTTCAAGATAAGGCCTCCTGCAAAGAGATTTTTTCTTTCCCGTGTCCCAGTAAACCTAGCGAAGGCTCAAGCATTTCTGAAATGTGTTTCAGATCTAGAGTTGGCTGGAGTAATTATGCCAGTTCCAGTTCTGGAACAGGGGCTGGGGTTTTATTCAAATCTCTTCATTGTACCAAAGAAGGAGAATTCCTTCAGACCAGTTCTGGATCTAAAAATATTGAATCGTTATGTAAGGATACCAACATTCAAAATGGTAACTGTAAGGACTATCCTGCCTTTTGTTCAGCAAGAGCATTATATGTCCACAATAGATTTACAGGATGCATATCTGCATATTCCGATTCATCCAGATCACTATCAGTTTCTGAGATTCTCTTTCCTAGACAAGCATTACCAGTTTGTGGCTCTACCGTTTGGCCTAGCTACAGCTCCAAGAATTTTTACAAAGGTTCTCGGTGCCCTTCTGTCTGTAATCAGAGAACAGGGTATTGTGGTATTTCCTTATTTGGACGATATCTTGGTACTTGCTCAGTCTTCACATTTAGCAGAATCTCATACGAATCGACTTGTGTTGTTTCTTCAGCATCATGGTTGGAGGATCAATTTACCAAAAAGTTCATTGATTCCTCAGACAAGGGCAACCTTTTTAGGTTTCCAGATAGATTCAGTGTCCATGACTCTGTCTTTGACGGACAAGAGACGTCTAAAGTTGATACCAGCTTGTCGAAACCTTCAGTCACAATCATTCCCTTCGGTAGCTTTATGCATGGAAATTCTAGGTCTTATGACTGCAGCATCGGACGCGATCCCCTTTGCTCATTTTCACATGCGACCTCTTCAGCTCTGTATGCTGAACCAGTGGTGCAGGGATTACACAAAGATATCTCAATTAATATCTTTAACACCGATTGTACGACACTCTCTGATGTGGTGGACAGATCACCATCGTTTAGTTCAGGGGGCTTCTTTTGTTCTTCCGACCTGGACTGTAATTTCAACAGATGCAAGTCTGACAGGTTGGGGAGCTGTTTGGGGGTCTCTGACAGCACAAGGGGTTTGGGAATCTCAGGAGGTGAGATTACCGATCAATATTTTGGAACTCCGTGCAATTTTCAGAGCTCTTCAGTCATGGCCTCTTCTAAAGAGAGAATCGTTCATTTGTTTTCAGACAGACAATGTCACAACTGTGGCATACATCAATCATCAAGGAGGGACTCACAGTCCTCTGGCTATGAAGGAAGTATCTCGAATTCTGGTATGGGCGGAATCCAGCTCCTGTCTAGTTTCTGCGGTTCATATCCCAGGTATAGACAATTGGGAAGCGGATTATCTAAGCCGCCAAACGTTACATCCGGGCGAATGGTCTCTTCACCCAGAGGTATTCCTTCAGATTGTTCAAATGTGGGGACTTCCAGAAATAGATCTGATGGCCTCTCATCTAAACAAGAAACTTCCCAGGTATCTGTCCAGATCCAGGGATCCTCAAGCGGAAGCAGTGGATGCATTGTCACTTCCTTGGAAGTATCATCCTGCCCATATCTTTCCGCCTCTAGTTCTTCTTCCAAGAGTAATCTTCAAGATTCTGAAGGAATGCTCGTTTGTTCTGCTGGTAGCTCCAGCATGGCCTCACAGGTTTTGGTATGCGGATCTTGTCCGGATGGCCTCTTGCCAACCGTGGACTCTTCCGTTAAGACCAGACCTTTTGTCGCAAGGTTCTTTTTTCCATCAGGATCTCAAATCCTTAAATTTAAAGGTATGGAGATTGAACGCTTGATTCTTAGTCAAAGAGGTTTCTCTGACGCTGTGATTAATACTATGTTACAGGCTAGTAAATCTGTATCTAGGGAGATATATTATAGAGTCTGGAAGACATATTTCTTGGTGTCTTTCTCATCATTTTTCCTGGCATTCTTTTAGAATTCTGAGAATTTTACAGTTTCTTCAGGATGGTTTGGATAAAGGTTTGTCTGCAAGTTCCTTGAAAGGACAAATCTCTGCTCTTTCTGTTCTTTTTCACAGAAAGATTGCTAATCTTCCTGATATTCATTGTTTTGTACAAGCTTTGGTTCGTATAAAACCTATCATTAAGTCAATTTCTCCTCCTTGGAGTTTGAATTTGGTTCTGGGGGCTCTTCAAGCTCCTCCGTTTGAACCTATGCATTCGTTGGACATCAAATTACTTTCTTGGAAAGTTTTGTTCCTTTTGGCCATCTCTTCTGCCAGACGAGTTTCTGAATTATCTGCTCTTTCTTGTGAGTCTCCTTTTCTGATTTTTCATCAGGATAAGGCGGTGTTGCGAACTTCTTTTAAATTTTTACCTAAGGTTGTGAATTCTAACAACATTGGTAGAGAAATTGTGGTTCCTTCATTGTGTCCTAATCCTAAGAATTCTAAGGAGAGATCATTGCATTCTTTGGATGTAGTTAGAGCTTTGAAATATTATGTTGAAGCTACTAAGAATTTCCGAAAGACTTCTAGTCTATTTGTTATCTTTTCCGGTTCTAGGAAAGGTCAGAAGGCCTCTGCCATTTCTTTGGCATCTTGGTTGAAATCTTTAATTCATCATGCTTATGTCGAGTCGGGTAAAACTCTGCCTCAAAGGATTACAGCTCATTCTACTAGGTCAGTTTCTACTTCCTGGGCGTTTAGGAATGAAGCTTCGGTTGATCAGATTTGCAAAGCAGCAACTTGGTCTTCTTTGCATACTTTTACTAAATTCTACCATTTTGATGTGTTTTCTTCTTCTGAAGCTGTTTTTGGTAGAAAAGTACTTCAGGCAGCTGTTTCAGTTTGAATCTTCTGCTTATAATTTAAACTTTATTTTGGGTGTGGATTTTTTTTCAGCGGAATTGGCTGTCTTTATTTTATCCCTCCCTCTCTAGTGACTCTTGCGTGGAAAGATCCACATCTTGGGTAGTCATTATCCCATACGTCACTAGCTCATGGACTCTTGCTAATTACATGAAAGAAAACATAATTTATGTAAGAACTTACCTGATAAATTCATTTCTTTCATATTAGCAAGAGTCCATGAGGCCCACCCTTTTTTGTGGTGGTTATAATTTTTTTGTATAAAGCACAATTATTCCAATTCCTTATTTTTTATGCTTTTGCACTTTTTTCTTATCACCCCACTTCTTGGCTATTCGTTAAACTGATTTGTGGGTGTGGTGAGGGGTGTATTTATAGGCATTTTGAGGTTTGGGAAACTTTGCCCCTCCTGGTAGGAATGTATATCCCATACGTCACTAGCTCATGGACTCTTGCTAATATGAAAGAAATGAATTTATCAGGTAAGTTCTTACATAAATTATGTTTTTTTATTTTTTTATTTATTTATGATTTTTTTGTAGAATATATATATACCTTCATATCTATATGAATATATCTATTGTATATACAGATATATATATATAGAAATATCTATTGAAATATAAAACATACATATACATATTCACACATAAATACACATGTATACACATATATAGACATGTACACATAAACACAACACACACACAGTACCCTCCGTTAAAATGTGGCACCCTTGGTAAATATTAGCAAAGAAAGCTGTGAAAATTTGTCTTTATTGTTTAAACTTTAGATTCTTGTTAAAAAAATGCACAAAAATACTCTGCTCTCATGGATATCACACAATTGCAAACACAACACACGTTTATCCCCCCAAAAAACTTTGTTAAATATATGTGTGGCACAATTATTGGCAGCCTTTTAGTCAATACTTTTTTGCCAAATAACAGCTCTGAGTCTTCTCCTATAATGCCTGATGAGGTTGGAGAATACATGTAAGGGATCAGAGACCATTCCTCCATACAGAATCTCTCCGAATCCTTCAAATTTCAAAGTTGATGCTGGTGGACTCTACTCTTCTGTTCACTTCACAGGTTTTCTATGGGATTCAAGTCAGCAGACTGGGATGGTGATGGCAGGACCCTAATTTCTTTGGTCAGTAAACCATTTTTGTGTTGATTTTGATGTATGTTTTGGATCATTGTCCTGCTTGAAGATCCAACCACAACCCATTTTAAGCTTTCTGGCAGAGGCAGTTAGGTGTTAATAATATCTGTAGATATATGACAGAGCCACCACCAGTAGTGTCTGGCAAACTGAATACTCCTAAGTTTGTTGAGTAGAGGCTTGTTTCTTGAAACCCTTCCAAAAAACTTGTGGTGATGTAGGTGATATTGGGTTGTAGTTCTCTTCACAGTGCGTTGAGACAATATAGACACATGTCATCTTTCAGATTGATTCATAACATTTCCAGTGGACTGGAACTTCTTAATTATTGCCCTGATGGTTAGAAATTGGCATTTTCAATGCTTTTGTTATTTTCTTATAGCCACTTCCTATTTTGTGAAGCTCAACAACCTTTGCTGCACATCACAGATATTTTCCTTGGTCTTACCCATTGTGATGAATGACTAAGGCAATTGGGCCTATGTGTTACCTCATATTTATAACCATGTGAAACAGGAAGTCATGGTTGGACAATGTCCTGCTCATAGTCACCCAGGTGTATTTAAAAATGTAAAATATCAATGGGAATATACTTCAAATATATTTTTCTTATATTAAAGGGACATGAAACCCACATTTTTTCTTTCATGATTTAGAAAGAGAATGCAATTTTAAACATCTTTCTAATTTACTTCTATTATCTAATTTGTTTTATTCTCTTGATATTTCTTGCTGGAAAGCATATCTAGATATGCTCATTAGCTGCTGATTGGTTGCTGCACATAGAAGCCTCGTGTGATTGGCTCACCCATGTGCATTGCTTGTTCTTCAAATAAAGATATCTAAAAAATTAAGCAAAACAAATAATAGAAGTAAATTGTAATGTTGTTTAAATTTGTATTCTCTATCTGAATCATGAAAGAAAGATTTTGGGTTTAGTGGCCCTTTAATTCATAGGGGTGCCAATAATTGTGGCACACATATATTTAAAAATGTTTTGTGTGACAGACCCTTCTGTCAAGACTGAAGGAGTTAACTGTGTTTAGCTAAGAAACTAATTTCTAAAGATAGAGTTGCTGGCTCCAGCTATAATCTAATTAGTGCTAAGCATTCTATTGTTTGATCACCTCCAGAGAGAAAACGCCTAAGTGATAAGAAGAGCCAAGAGTCTCTTGTGGTTGAAGTGTTTAAGTAATATAATTCTATTGTATCATGTCAAAGGGCTTGTTCCCTCCATGTAATGTACAACAGTCTTTCAACCCCCATCTGGGGGGGGGGGGGTCAGACCTGCATAAATACTAGGCATAGCCTTTTAATAAATATCATTCTGTTTAAACCTGAAAACTGGCTGGGTTGTGAATTGCTGATTCCCTATGCAGGACATTGTTCATCTGGTATTAACCTTGGTATCCTGTTGGTACCATAACAATTGGTGGCAAGCGACGGAATGAACCTTATCGCCCAGAAGAGCAACTACACAAGCCAGTAACCTCAGGAAGAGGGGGATTATTATAATACTGACTAAGATGGAAAGAGTACCAGGAACAGAAGGAACCAATGGGCCCAGCATATCAGACAGAACCCCTGAAGAAGCAAGCTTTGATCGGGCGGTTAAAATAAGACTGGCACATTATGGCCCCAACCCATCTGCGGAAATTATCGACCGGGTCATAGCAGCTGTGGAGGCCAACCTACTTCGCCAAAGCAGCGCTGCAGCAGCCCAAGTCACAGCAACCCAAGTGGAAAAGGGAAAAGTAAATTTTGCAGCTTTTAAAAACTTCCTGGAAACAGAAGGAGAGATTGATGGGTACCTTGCGGATTTTGAGAGGCAATGTGCACTACACAAGGTACCCGCAGAGGACTGGGTCACGATATTATCCGGAAAATTATCTGGCCGGGCCAGTGAGGCTTTTCGGGCCATTCCAGATGAGGAAGTCGGGGATTATAATACTGTAAAAGAGGCTCTGCTCTCCAGGTATGCGGTTACACCGGAGGCATACCGGAGACGGTTCAGAGACACTGTTAAATTAGCTGGAGATTCCTACCTTGAGTGGGCATGTAAGGTGCACCGCACAGCAGCTCACTGGATAGCGGGGTGCAAAGCCGTGTCTGGGGAAGAGGTGCTGCAGCTATTCCTGTTGGAACATTGCTTCGACAAGTTACCCGCAGGAGTTCGAGAGTGGGTTCGGGACCGTAAACCCTCCACCCTGCATGAAGTGGCTCGCTTGACAGATGAGTATACGGATGCCCGCAAACTGGACACTTCTACCACTAAGCCCCCTGCTAGAGTGGAGTACAGACCCCCAGTCACCCCAGCAGCTGCCAGTTACCAACCCCCGGCGCACCGCTATACCACACGGCCTCTGGCCACAAACTACCCTCAGAGAGCCCGGTTCAATTCGCGGGGCTACTCACAACCGATTCGGTGCTTTGGATGTAAGCAACTAGGGCACAAAAGACCAGAGTGTCCCCTAAATGCAGCGAACCAAGTACAGTCCTGGAGAAGACCTGCCGGCGGAATCACACGTAACCCTCAGCCTGCGGCCCGCTACGTAGAGGCGCAAGAATGCTGGGGCATCCTACATGAGGCAGACCTTGTGCAAGCTGCCCACCGGAATAACCGGCAACCGGTTAAAGTGAATGGGAAGGAGGTCAGTGGTCTACGGGATACTGGTGCTACCATGACCTTGCTTCGAAAGAACTTGGTGTCTGAGAAACAGCACACAGGAGACACTGTGGCTGTGAGGGTAGCAGGGGGCTCTGTGTTCCGCCTACCTGTTGCCAGGGTACATTTGGATTGGGGAGTGGGCGCTAGACCTGTGAATGTGGGGGTCATGAAGGATTTACCCGCTGATGTTCTCCTTGGAAATAACTTGGCCCCCCTTGTTTCTGCCTACGCTCCTATGGGTCCCGCTGATGTTAACCCTGTGACTACCCGTGCCCAGATCCGTGCAGCAGAGACTGACCCACCTGCTGCTAAGCCCCAGGACGCTGAGCTCAGTAAATCTCTATCCGCTATTGATACGTGGAAGTCCCGTTACAATGCGCTGATGAAGGAGAAGAGTCAAGTAGAGGATGAAATGGTCACGTTAAATAATCGTGTAACAGTGCTAGCGGGAGAGAAGAGGAGTGCAGAGGAAAAAGCCCGTTTAGAACAGGAATCTCTGCTAGACAAGCTGCACCGACAGACTGTAGAACACACCAGCTTGAGAGTGGAACATGAAACATTAAAGACAAACTTAGTGACACTGGAGGAGAAGCTGACGCTGGCTCATAGGGAGGTGCAGCAACTCAAGGGCACCCTATGTCAGTATGAAGGGATTGTGGATACCTATAAAGAGCAGGTACAAAAACCACGTAAAGAAGCCGATGATATTTTGAAGGACTGTTTAGCCCTAGTCGGGGCACTGAAGAGGTTGAACCCTTATTTATACAGACAGGGATTCTCTCTCATAACGGGAATACAGATGGATTGTCCCGGCAAACTGACATGCCTACCACCTCCTAGTCCGGTCATCCCCAGGTTGACCCGCCAAAGGGTCAAGCCGGGTCTGCCGGAGTGTTCCACAAGGGGGGAGCTATGTGACAGACCCTTCTGTCAGGACTGAAGGAGTTAACTGTGTTTAGCTAAGAAACTAATTTCTAAAGACAGAGTTGCTGGCTCCAGCTATAATCTAATTAGTGCTAAGCATTCTATTGTTTGATCACCTCCAAAAAAAAAACGCCTAAGTGATAAGAAGAGCCAAGAGTGTCTTGTGGTTGAAGTGTTTAAGTAATATAATTCTATTGTATCATGTCAAAGGGCTTGTTCCCTCCATGTAATGTACAACAGTCTTTCAACCCCCATCTGGGGGGGGGGGTCAGACCTGCATAAATACTAGGCATAGCCTTTTAATAAATATCATTCTGTTTAAACCTGAAAACTGGCTGGGTTGTGAATTGCTGATTCCCTATGCAGGACATTGTTCATCTGGTATTAACCTTGGTATCCTGTTGGTACCGTAACATTTTGTTTTTTATAAACCTGTGTTGTTTTTGCAATTGTTTGATATCTATGAGAGCAGAGTATTTTTGTGTATTTTTTTTAACAAAAGATTAAAAGGTTAAACAATAAAGACAAATTTTCACAGCCTTCTTTGCTCATATTTATCAAGGGTGTCAATAATAGTAGAGGGTACTGTGTTTGTGTGTGTGTGAATGTGTGTATATATATATATATATATATATATACATACATATATATATAAATATATATATACATACATATATATATATATATATATATATATATATATATATATATATATATACTGTATATATATATATATATATATATATATATACTGTATATATATATAAATATATTAAAAAGTGTATATGTGAGTATAATAGTTTATTTTAATATGTTTTTGATGTGTTTTGTGAAAAAAAAAAAACATTTTTTAACCCTTATGCTTTAATTGCTAAATATTCTAGCACAGTTTCAGTTTTCACTCAAGCACAACATATAACCTTCAACTTGAAATATGAGCACTATTTAGCTCAGTTGCTATATCCATTGAAAGAATAGGTTGTGCTAGAGTGATGCCCCATCTTTGGTAAATGTGCTTTATCATGCACTTGTAATATTAAGTTGCGTGATAATGTTAGCATGGTCCAGCGATATTGCATATTGCATCCCAAGCTATCATAAGTGATCCCTGTAATGTGGCCCACAACTATTTGAAAATCAGTCTTTAGCATAGGATACTCATTTATACATAAACTATATGTGCAGTTCTGTGCAGCTATAATGTAAAAAAGATACAGAAAGTCTGAAGTGCAGAATATGTAACCGCATTAACTAAATATTGGTGTTGGGCTAAAAGTTCAGTTCATTTTTTATTTCTTTAAGTACCATAAAGATAGTTTTCTGTCATACTGTAGTTATAACACACTTATTTTATCTCTGACTATGGGGTCAATAACAGTCTATCAGCGATTTGCTCCCAAGCGGATTTTTGCTTTCCACTTGAATTGATAGCTGAGTTAATTGATTGATCACAATGCAAAATGGAAGCTATTATTATTATCGGTTATTTGTAGAGCACCAACAGATTCCGCAGCGCTATAAACAAATGCTGAGTACAACAAAACAATTATATGGATCAAATGGGTAGAGGACCCTGCCAAGAGTTGCACTGTTGTAGTCAGCTCTTAAGAAGGTGATCTACAAATAGCTGGACTCTTAGGCTTACATGCTAAAGGGGTTCAGAGGATAGCGATGGAGGAGAGGAACTGGTATAAAGAAAGGTTAGCATAGGTTGTATGCATCCCTGAACAGTAGAGTCTTTAGGGAGCGCTTGAAGCTTTCAAAACTAGGGGAGAGTGTTGTGGAACGAGGCAGAGAGTTCCACAAGATGGGAGCCAGTCTGGAGAAGTCCTGTAAATGGGAGTGTGATGAGGTAACAAGAGAGGAGAGTAGGAGGTCATGAGCAGAGTGAAGGGGACGGGAGGGAGAATATCTGGAGACAAGGTCTGAGATATAGGGGGGAGCAGTGCAGTTGAGGGCTTTGTATGTCAGAGTGAGAATTTTGTGTTTAATCCTAGAGGCAAGAGGAAGCCAGTGAAGGGATTGGCAGAGAGGTGCAACAGATGAAGAGCGACGTGTAAAGAAGGTGATCCTGGCAGAGGCATTCATTATGGATTGTAAAGGAGCTAGGCGGCAGGTGGGGAGACCAGAGAGGACAGAATTGCACTAATCGAGGTGGGAAAGGATGAGAGTGTGGATTCAAATTTTAGTTGTGTCTTGTGTAAGGAAGTGTCTAATTTTAGAGATGTTTTTAAGGTGGAAGCGGCAGGCTTTAGCCAAGGACTGAATGTGAGGAGTGAAAGAAAGCTGCAAACAAAATTTTATCAGGAAAGCTCCCAATAGGCATTTTTGTGGGTTAACTACTTGTTTTCAGGATAGAAACTGGGAGGTCACCTGACGGATACAATAGCCCTTTTCCACCTCTTAAGGTTACAGTAAAAAGGTCTTTAGAATTAGTGACTTTGTTCTCTGTGGAGGGGAAATGCTCATTTACATCTGTAAAAATAACCTTTTGCAATCAATTTCCATCCTCACCCCTGTTTAGCCATCTGAATGCCATTTAGGTTTGGGTGAATGTGATTATATTCAAATTTGAATGTTAGAACAAATGTTATTGTAGAAATTCGATTTACATAATCGAATGTTGATATAAACAAATATTCTTAAAAATTCTATAATCTAATGCTATTTACAATTTTCGAATGTCCCTTTTGATTTTGAATGTTTATAATTAGATAGAATGTCCATATTCTAAATTTTTATGTAACATTCAATTTAACAAATACTATTCAAAAGTTCAATAGTTCATGTGGTAGGGAATTTAATACATTGATAGATAAAAAATACAAATATATTCATTCAAATGTTTCTATTTTGAATATTGCATAGTTTGAATATTTTTTTTAATGAAATAATTAGAAATACTATTATAAATATATAAATTCAAAGTTTTCAAATTCAAAAATATTGCATAATTTGAATTGAATTATTAGAAAAATTCTAATCGAATATTGCATTTACAAAAAGCATTAGAAATACTATTATATTAAATGAATGTTAGAATGTTGTACAAACATTCGAAATTTGAAACAAACAAACAAATGTGTTAAAATTAGTTTCATTTTTCAAATGTTGCAAAACATTCCCCCATCCCTAATGTCATTTGTATGTTAGCATGATTGGCATACTGGCTCAATTGCTTTATTGTCAATTTTAATTTTTGACAAATATTTTTTTAACAATACTTATTTTTATTGTTTGTCAAAGCAACATTTCCGGTTTGGCGTGATCTTAAAACAAGATGGAGACTACAGGTGTCTATTGGAAGGATTTAGGATATCTTCTTATACTGGATTTTAAAAGTACTGAAACCTGTAAAGAGCAAACCTGCCTCATCACAACTTGCTATCTGCATAGAAGATGTTGAAACCAGATTGGGCCTTTGTGACTGGGTTTTTCTAGGGTACTAGCCTTTATGCACGCTAAGTCCAAACACGGTAACAACAGTGAGTTTTGCAGTGTTTACATGATTGCGCGCCTAAATTGGATTGTGCCTTCTTAAAGGGAGTTCAATCAAAAGTCTAGAGGGCTCTAGCATCTGATAAAAAGTCTAGGGGTCTCTAACATCTGATCAAAAGTCTAGGGGGGTCTAACATCTGATCAAAAGTCTAGGGGGGTCTAACATCTGATCAAAAGTCTAGGGGGCTCTAACATCTGATCAAAAGTCTAGGGGCTCTAACATCTGATCAAAAGTCTAGGGGGCTCTAACATCTGATCAATAGTCTAGGGGGGTCTAACATCTGATCAAAAGTCTAGGGGGGTCTAACATCTGATCAAAAGTCTAGGGGGCTCTAACATCTGATCAAAAGTCTAAGGGGCTCGGGCTCTAACATCTGATCAAAAGTCTAGGGGGGTCTAACATCTGATCAAAAGTCTAGGGGGCTCTAACATCTGATCAAAAGTCTAGGGGGCTCTAACATCTGATCAAAAGTCTAGGGGGCTCTAACATCTGATCAATAGTCTAGGGGGCTCTAACATCTGATCAAAAGTCTAGGGGGTTCTAACATCTGATCAAAAGTCTAGGGGGGTCTAACATCTGATCAAAAGTCTAGGGGGGTCTAACATCTGATCAAAAGTCTAGGGGGGTCTAACATCTGATCAAAAGTCTAGGGGGCTCTAACATCTGATCAAAAGTCTAGGGGGCTCGGGCTCTAACATCTGATCAAAAGTCTAGGGGGGTCTAACATCTGATCAAAAGTCTAGGGGGCTCTAACATCTGATCAAAAGTCTAGGGGGCTCTAACATCTGATCAAAAGTCTAGGGGGCTCTATCATCTGGATGTCAGAGGGGGTGCACTAAATCTTTTACATAATAGACTTCTAAGGAGCTCTCTGAAAACCTCATGTATATAGTAAAACATATATACAGTATATCTACACACAAACATTTACACCTTTGAGCCCTTCCAAGTTATATACCATATACCTTTAAATCACAGTTAAAACATTTATTTCAATGAAAAAATAACTTTAATTCACATTTAATATGTGTGTGTGTGTGTGTATATTTATATATATAAAACAGTCCCAACAGAGCACACTCGCACCTATGCATCGACTACCAGGGTGCAAGCAAGCACATCAACAATAATAATAATTAGCATGCACTCTCTAGATTTATGAAAAAAGTCCTTTATTGGCACACAAAAGATTTTTGACGTTTCGGGAGTCTCACCCCTTCATCAGACTAAGTAAAAATGTGATGAATAAAAAGTGTATTTAACAAGAGCTTAGAACCCTCTCATCAGAAAAGAACCGCCTCTTACATCATCAATCATAGTGTTGTTCATATAAACAACACACTAACTTAATACATATATACATATAAAAACATTTAGGCAGCATTAGTGAACACTGGAATTAGTTAATAAACAGTGATCAGAGCTCTTACAGATAATAATAGCATTCTAAGGGGCCTATTCCTTTCTCCCTAGCTTTTAGCGCCAGTACACTAGCTTTGTTTGTTACATTTTCTAAATTTTTGGGGCCTGTTTGAGGGAGCACTCTCGTACTTGGCATTAGAGTGTTCTATAGCGCTAGCTTTCCTCTGTTTACTATTCCTATTTATGAAAGGCCTGTCGGACAGACCTCACTGAATGCGGAGAGCAATACGCTCTCCGCATTCAGCATTGCACCAGCAGCTCTTGTGAACTGCTGGTGCAACGCCGCCCCCTGCAGATTCGCGGCCGCTAGCAGGGGGGTGTCAATTAACCCGATCGTATTTGATCGGGTTGAATTGGGGCGATGTCTGTCCGCCGCCTCAGAGCAGGCGGACAGGTTATGGAGCAGCAGTCTTTAGACCGCTGCTTCATAACTGGTGTTTCTGGCGAGTCTGAAGGCTCACTAGAAACACAGGGCTTCAAGCTCCATACGGATTAGTAGGAGAGGAGAAATATCCAATTCAACTTATGGCTTTATAACATGGCAGGCCATCTCTACACTGTTATGATCATATATCTACTATAATTGTAATTCCAATTTCAATGTTTCATTATTCTTACAACTATATGTTTTATACAAAGGCCCATATTTATCAAGGCCTTGCGGACCTGATCCAACACTGCGGATCAGGTCCGCCAGAGCTCGCTGAATACAGCGAGCAATACGCTGAAATAAAGAGCTGTCATAAAGTTCTTGACCAAATAAGGATGTTTTGCTGCTGAGATCCACCAAAGGCCCAGAAATGTGTTTGGTGAGCTGACAATTTATGTGAGTATTGTGTGAAAATGGGTGAAAATTTTTAAAAAAGGCAAAACCAGTGTTGAAGACAAAATCCGAAGCGGAAAGCAATTAACAGCAGTCACAGATAAAAACCAAAACAGGGTGGACAAATTGATTTGCACAGACCGGCATATCACTGTCCGATAGATTGTTGAGGAATGTGACTGTGGCCACAGTGCTGTCAAGCAGATCATACAAAAATTGGGATCCCGGAAAGAGTGTGCCAAATTGGTTCCTAATTAGCTTATTTGAAGGAGAAGTGACTGCACATGTGTTTGGAACTGTTGGAAGCATTTGAAGCCAACAAGAAAACTTTTGAGGGGAAATTTTTGCACTGGCAATGAGACCTGGGCATATCTTTGCAACCCAGAGACCAAGAATCATTTGAAGGAGTGGCGGTACTTCAGCTTCCCTAGACCAAAGACATTTAAAAGCTAGAACTCAGCACACAAGAGCATGGTGTATGTCTTCTGGGATGACAAGAGGGTGATTTTGCTTGATTTCCTCAGACTTCCACTTGTTCGGTCAAATGAAGGAAAGTCTTTGGGATGGCACTTCAATGATACAGGTGAAGTGAAAGACGCTATTAGATGCTAGGTGAGGGACTGCCCCAAAGACTTTTTCCAAAGTGGCTTTGATAAGTGGGTTCAACGGTGGTATCAATGCATTGCCACTAGAGGAGATTATTTTGAATAGTACCATGTTGTAGTTAAAGTGTTACTCTACACATGTATGTAGTTCTACATGTCTTGTGTTGTCAGAGTTTGATTTATGTTTGCTACTAATAGATAGTTTTGTAGCAGAATTGCAAAAGCCCAGAGTTTATGAGAAAAACAATGGAATAGGCAATTTTTGCAGTTAATCCAAGAAAGTGTCTCATTAAAGTGATATGTTTCCAGTAATGTTAAACTATATAAGTGTTGAGTCTAAATTGATTGCTTTAATTGTATTTCCCCATTATACATATTGGGCCAGATTACAAGTGGAGCACTAATTAACGCTCCCGCTTGAGTGTTAACTGCGCTGGTACAATATATATCTATACATATATACAGACATATATAGGAATTTATATTTAAAATACATAGAACATATTCTGCTATGTGCAGAACACTGGAATGTGAAATATTTACAGTAAATACATACTTAAAACCTTTATTAAATATGAATTTTTTTTTATTTATTTTTTTATTCCTTTATTTATAACCAATAAAAGGTACAAAAATAAATACAAATTGTATTCTCAAGCCACCTCGCAGGGTGTAATAATAAACACAAACAACAATACTGCAAAAAGAAACAAAAATTCAACATACATTTGAAGTTATGGTAATAGAAGTCTTCAAGTGGTTAATAAGCACAAAACAGTACCACAGTATTGGAATTTTCAATATTATTAACACTTAACCTAAAACACAAACAAACTCATAAACAAACAAACAAACAAACAAACCAAAACAAAACAAAAAAAAAAAAAAAAGGGGGAAGGATTTAAATATGAATATTGCATAAATATGCTTTTACATGTCTTCATCTACTTGACTGAAAAAGGCTCTAATGCACTTATATATATGAAAAACAGCATGAAGGTGACACTCAAATAAAAAGCAAACCTTTATTGAAAGAGCAATGGTTCAGGGCTCCTGCCCCTTTCTCAAGCACATACTGGTCACAACACACTTCTTATACCAAGGTATCCGATCAACCAATGGTGGGAGGTGTTATCTTACATGCATAGGGGAGGATACAAAAACACCATAGCCCTTAACCCTCTGTTACCCACAGACCATAGAAATACCTATTAAAAACAAAAATCAGCAAAAAGCTAGATTTAAAGGGACATGTACAAATTGTACTAAAACATCTAAGACTCTTGTTATTCATAACTTTTTGCTGCTTTTTGTTTTTAATAGGTATTCTGATAAGGGCGGAGCCATTGTTGTAATGGACACAGCTAAATATCAAGCTAAAATAGTTCGACAATTGAGTGATATCTGTGTATAGATGGACCTGCCCACAGAAGAGATCGGCGAATATGATGATGTTTTGCTACACGAGCAAAGGCATAGCATGACTTTTAAAGTGGCCCATCCACTTCTACCTTCTCTTCTTCTCTTTTAGACAACCCATTGGCAACAGGAGAACCAAACGCAGGACCAGGCGTTGGGGGCATGCTCATGCTCCGGCTGGAGACAGAGTAGGAAATGGGGACATGTGCGTTTTGATTCGTTCCGAATCCAAATTCGGATAAATTTGTTAAATTTGGAGATTCAGATCGATTCGAATTTCCGAATTACGGTAGTACCGAATCTACCGAACAAAATCCAAATTAGTTCGGATTTATTCGGTAGATTCGGATGGCCATGGATTACACTAGTATTGTACAGTATATTAGGTTATATCACTCTGCTATGGGTTACACCTAATATACAGTACATAATACTAGTCTAATACACAGCACATCCCACCTAACACATACCAAAATTACGAATTTCTGAATCGAACCGAATCCAGATGAATTTATTCGACTTCGAAATGAATCTGAAACTAATTCATTCAAATTTTTCCGAATTCGAATCGATCCGAACCGAAATTCGAAAAAATCGGAATCGATCCAAACCGAAACAAATTTTTCGATCATGCACAAGTCTAGTAGGAAAATGGGATTAACCTATCCTCTAAACACTAAGTAATGATAAAATTACAGTTTTAAATATGGGTTTGTCATTCTGCCCTACGGAACATCCAGATTACTTTAATCTCCTGACTGACCTTACCAGATTCTACAGGAGTTTAAGACTCAAAGCTTTCTTCAATAATCCAGAGAGAATATTTGCATACAGTGATAATAATGGTATCAATAACAGTGGGGAGAATGTGAAGATCTTTGATGTGAGGGACTATGGTTTACACTTTAACAGTAACTTTAACCATACAGGTGACAATTTGGCAGTGGAGACTTTTATTAAGATTGTGGATAGTGAATTTCAACAACTCATGCACAAGGGGCAAAAGAGGACTACTACATTTATTCTGACTAAGGGACAGTCAATTGCCTTAAGATCATTACAAAGGGTCAATGACATTACTATTAAGCTAGCCAATAAGGCCAGAGCCGTTGTTGTGATGGACATGACTAAATATCAAGCTGAAATAGTTCGACAATTGAGTGATATCTGTGTTTGTGAAAAACTGGATAGGGATCCTACCAATGTTATACGTATTGAGCTAGTTAAAGTCTTAAGCTGCGCTTTAAGTAAAAATGTGATTACACAGAAATTGTATGATTTTGACACATGGACACCCAGTGGTTCCTGTATTTTACATAGTACCGAAAGTACATAAAAGTCTTGAGAACCCCCCTGGCCGACCCATAGTTGCGGGCATTGGGTCCTTATTGAGCCCAACTGCACAATTTCTTGATAAGATTCTTTCCCCTTTGGTAAGACAGAGCAAATCTTGTATTAAAGATACCATGCATTTTTTGGAAGTAATAAAATGGTTAGATAATATGAATGAGGAAGTAGTACTGGAAGTAGGATTAATTTTGTCAGCACTTACAACACTATGAGTAAACAGATTTTTGGCATCATTAAGAAAAATTGGTACCTTTTACAGGAAGCTTGTCCTGAAATAAGATAATTTAATGAAATGCCTAGAGCCTCACTTAGAAGAGGCAATACCATTGGTAAAAGATTGGTGCATGCTAATTTTAATAACAATTTTGATCAGGAGACGCCATTCTTTGGCAAACCCAGACATGGAACTTTTCCCTGCCTGGGCTGTGCGCATTGTAATATTGTGATTAAAGGTGGCTTCATCTCCCATCCCTATACAGGTAAAACATTCAAAATTCCTGGATACTACACATGTGATTTAAATTACGTAGTATATGCCCTTAAATGTCCCTATGGACTTTAATATGTGGGGGAGATCACCCAAAAGATCAGGGATCGGATTTGTCAACACAAATCCACCATCAGAAATTAATCAACATCTCACTTACCTGTACCTGCCCATTTTTTGGAGATGGGTCATTAGGTGAGTCAGCTGTCATTTACAGTGATTGATTCATAAAAAACTCAGAAGAGGAGATAGAATTAAGGATCTACTCCATAAGGAAGCCAAATGGATATGGAGGCTAAATACAATGCACCCTAAGGGCCTTAAAGTGAATGTAAATTTTCAAACTACTCAATGCTCCTAATACTTATATTACTCATGGTGATTCAAACCGTCAACTTTTAAACAAAAAAATAATAATAATTTATAATATATTTTATATACTAACTTCACTCCGTTTTGAGCCACAACTTCTCCCATAAGGCACTTCCTTGTTTTGCAGAGAGTGAGGTATAGAGTGGTCCCACCTACTCTATATGTATCTCTGATGCGTGCACCCGTGATGCCCTTACTTTGCGCATGCGTGAAAAACATATGAACTTAATCTGCGCATGCGTTTAAAAAACTAAATACTTAATGTGCGCAAGCGTGAAAATAGGATAGACAGGCTGCACATGCGTTAACATCCGACCTCCTCAAAGCGCAATACTGCTATCCATACTCGCCATGCCAACACTGCACAACACCAATGACAGCAGCACTGTCAGCCCCGTAAATCTCTATTTGCAGTACACCTGGCAGCACTGCACACCACCAACCCCAACACCCCCGGACACTACATACCAATAACCACAGTACCCCCAGCAGCACTGCACAACACCAATCACAGCACCCCAGCCAGCACTGTACAGCACAAACCACAGCACACCACCAAACACTGTAAAACAAGAATGACAGTACCTCTGAAAGGTATACAGTGCTGGCAGGCAGGGGTGCTGTGATTGGTGCAATACAGTGCTGGCACTGCTGGCAGGGGCAATGTGACTGATGGTGTACAGTTCTGCAAGGGGTTCCCTGATTAGTGGGTTACATTGCTTGCACCGGCGCTACAACCAGCGTTACACAATACTGGCAGGGGAACTGTGATTAGATGTATAAACTGCTGGTAGTTCTACTGTTATCATTGGCATACAGTGCTGGTAGGGGCCCCGCGATCAATTTTCATGGCCTCCAATTGCACTGCGACTACTGTTATACAAGGGCGCAATCAACAGCGGCGCACAGTGCTGACAGGGGCGCTGAGACCAGCTGCGCCCAGTGCCGTCAGGGCCACCGCGAGCAGTGGCATACACTCAGCGCTGACAGGGCCACCACGACCAGTGGTGTACAGGTGGGAATAAAATTATTGGTATACAGTACTGGCGGGCACCGTGACTAGTGGTATACAGTACCTGCAAGAGTAATGGGTCTTATAGAGCATGCGCGTCTCGTGGACACGCATCACTTCTGAAGCTGGGTATTAGAAGCTAACGCATGCGCAGAATAAGCGCATGACGTTGCAAAAAAGGGGTTGAACGCCACGGGGTAAAAAAACGGATTGGCAATCGCTATTGTCAATTATTTCCAAATAGAGTGACAAAATGGTGGGTGGAGGAATCTCGGTTCCAAAAATTAGATAAAAAGGTATATATTTTGGATTAGCAAGTACACACAAAAAAATGATGAATTAAGGTCCACCTAAATTGTTGCGAGTGATAATATGGCAATAAGCGACACTGTTGAGTTTACATTCACTTTAATAGGGATATTTGCTTCCCTTTATTTAAGTTATTATCTTTAAAATATGTACTTATAAATATAGGCAGAGTAATGTCCTTTTGGTAAATTAATAACAGGAGTCTTAGATGTTTTAGTACAATTTGTACATGTCCCTTTAAATCTAGCTTTTTGCTGCTTTGTGTTTTTAATAGGTATTCCTATGATCTGTGGGTAACATAGGGTTAAGGGCTATGGTGTTTTTGTATCCTCCCCTATGCATGTAAGATAACCCCTACCACCATTGGTTGATTGGATACCTTTTTATAGGTGTATAGTATAAGAAGTGTGCCCAGTATGTGTTAGCTTGAGAAAGGGGCAGGAGCCCCGAAATGTTGCTCTTTCAATTAAAGTTTGCATTTTATTTGAGTGCCACCTTCATGCTGTTTTTTATGAAGATTTTTCTTTGGGCTTATTTGAGGGAAGCCTGGAAGGTGATGCACCTACTGCATGATATCACTCCTTCCATTGAAATATGGTGAAGTGCTGACCTTGTGTGCTTTTGCACTTATATATATGTCTAATTATGTATACATACAATGTATTTATGTGTTTATGTATGTATATACGTCTGTAAATAAATAAACTAATAGATAAAGAGAAACTCTTAATGTAGTGCCAGCCGTTCAAACTTTAACTGTTCCGAAAAAGTTCAAAGTATGTGCACCAAATGTGTTGCCAATATGTGTAGAACAGAATGATGAGAAATGTCTATTGGTTGCGAGCTGCCCCAGGTAATTGCTCTGAACAGGCAAATAATACTTAGTTTAATAAACAATTGCAATGCTTGTAACTAGTAACCGGCACTCTTAGGCAAACCAAATGAAACGTTACGTTAATCTTCACTCACCCGTGTTGTGCGGATTGGGGGTACTTATGGCAGACCTCAGCCGCTTCACATCCGCCACACTTCGTGCAGGTAAGGCTCTAATAAGGAACAAGGCAAGTTCACCGGAAGGCCAGTTAGTGCTGCGCCCTCAGCACCTTCCACATCTTTTCTGCTGTGCATCTCCATGTTTGATTTTATTTGAACCAAGAATAAAGGATTTATTTTATGCTACTGGGACTTCCTTTCTTTGATCTTTGTAAATAAATAAATACATAAAAACATATGTATACTTAATAGACATGTATACATACATATACAACTTTAGACATGTTTATGTATGTATATACGTCTGTAAATAAATAAATACATAAAAACATATGTATACTTAATAGACATGTATACATACATATACATCTTTAGACATTTTTATGTATGTATCTCTATGTTAAAGCCCTTTGCATGTCTTTTTTTAATATATCCTGAGACCTGATATCTTTGAGATCTTGCAACTTTGCTGTGCAATTTTGTATTTAATATTTTTTATTAGATAGTGTATTTCTGATGTGTTTTGTGACACTTTTTGTTTCACAAAACAGCTGACCATAGCTCTGAGGACGCGCTATCCCGATGCGCATTAACTTCAATTGCGCTCAAGCGATTGTCTTTACTTTCATCTTGTAATACGGGTTCTACATCCAATGCACACAAATAGTAGCGATAAACCCCTTAACGCTCGAGCGTAACTGTTAACGCACCACTCGTAATCTGGTCCATTATAGTTTACGATATAATTACCAAGAAACATTCATGTAATAAAAGTAATACTAAAATTCTCCAGCAAATTATAACAATGTATTACTCTGCTTGCACTGTCTCTTTAAAGGGACAGTAAATATTTTATTTAACCATTACTGTGCACATTTACAAAGGGCAATCAGATACTCACCTGTTATTAAGCATACATGAGATTCAAAGAAAAAAATTGTGTGTCCCTGAGATAATTGTACTGTGGAAATGATAACACTACATATAATCTCTTACTAAATATGTGCAATTTGTATACTATATGGCCATTTTAAAAGCAAAGTCCAAGAAATCGTTTCCTCATGTAATTTACAACACTATAAACCTTTGGAATGAAACAAGACTTCCAAGGGAAGGCACAAAGTCTTAAAGAAATGTG